>NC_141760.1:116284909-116423841 GCF_982258835.1 Parasteatoda tepidariorum
GACAATTCGAGGCACTTATTCATCTGTTTCAACATGATGTTTGGCGCAGCTTCACGTAGAGCCTTTATTACTTCAGGAGGCAAGCCGTCCAAGCCTGGTGCTTTATTACCTTTAAGTTTAATTACGGCATGCCTGAGTTCCGTGGCCGTGAATGGCTGGTCCATGTTGCAGTTCTCAGTTTTAGGCAATAACTCGGGGTTCCTTGTGTCGAAGTGGTACTCGATTATAGCCTTTATTGTTTCGATTTTAGTTTCCGTGAATGTGCCATCTACATTCTTTATCTGTGCTATGCAGCCGGAGTAGGGGTCTTTATTCCTAGCACACTGATAAGGTTTCCCAAAACATTCCTGCGCTGTAATATTTTGCAAATATTCCCTTAGTGTGTTTCTCTTTTGTTGCAGTATTTGTTTCTTGTACAGGGCTTTTTCTCTCCTATATTCAATTAATCTGTATTGCCTCATTGTTGTATCTCTCTCTTTTTGAAATCGTCTGAGCTTCGCCCTCAATCTTTTGCGTTGTATAGCTAAATCTAGTGTGCACCATTTTGGACTTTTCTTCCCTTTTTGTTTCTTGCTGGTCCTGCAAATCTGAATAACTTCCGCTGTCATATCTTCCACCACCTTGTCAAGGCCGTCGATTGTATCTGTCATTCCCAATCTGTCCTCCCAATCTCGTGTCGACCTGTTGACCTTAATCAGAAAGTCGAATAAGTTGAGATCTTGATAATTTATTTAGTCAATCCCGATGATCGTTGTGTCGCCGTGCATTATTTCCATGATCAGCAACCTGTGGTCTCTCAGAGTTTCTCTGTCTTCGACTCTCCAGTTCTGTACATTCAGTTTCCCGGTATACAGAGTCAGGTCGATCCAACTTTTTCCAATTGTCGAGTTAAATGTTGGCGGTGAGTCCGGGTCATTTGCTATCTAATAAATAAATATTACATAATAATTATTATTGCATAGTAAATAATATTTATAATTAATATTACATAGTAAAATAAATATTACATAAGAGTCAAAATTTTAATAGCGGTAACACCCAAAATTCGATATCATAATTTTTACATTTTTTGCCGTTTTTTGAGAAGCATATATTATACAAAACAATAGCCCAAAACGATTTTTTTTCATTTAATTTATTTTACAAGATAACAAGATTAATTTATTTTACAAGACAATTAAATTTTAAAGCTCTTTTTAATTAAAAAATTAATATCTAAGGATAGAATGAATGGATTTTTAAAAAATGCATCTCATTTTACGCGGAAATAATTGAAGTTTTTGATAAAATAATTATAATAAAACAAATGTTTAAAAAATTTAATTTTTATTGCAAAATTAAGTTGTAAAATGAAAAACAAAAATGTTGTTAATGTCGTACAAAGTTCAAACAAAACCCATTTCAAAGTAAATTTTATTCTGAACAAAATGGCTTTTCAAAAAAAAATGGATCGCAATTCCATAAAAAGTTATAGCTTTTTTCGCGAAACGCTGCACCGCGGTGGGCTCTGCCACTCCACTCCGCTGATCGCTCAATTGCGCTGTATCAGTTAACTTGGAGGGAATTTCAAAACCTCAACTAAAGTTTCACAAAATAACAAACATTATATTAAATAATAAATACATGATTTATAATTTTAGGCGAATAATATTATGAATAAGTAGTTATTTATAATTTATGCGCTGATTACCTCACACGCTGCGCGTTTTTTCATGTTTATACTTGAATTGTAACGAGCGTTTGTTAAGGTAGTTCGGAGTGCTGATCTACGTGATAATAATTATCAAATAGGGTAAGTTTCAATTGTTACTTAACTTAGTAATATCAACTTTAATAATAATTAGTGTTTTTATAACATAAAATTACATTTCTAAGAAATACATTAATTGTAAGAATTTGATTTGTATATTTATCACGAAATTTAATTATAAACTTACAGATAAAATCAAGAAATGATGAACTATTGCTGCAACCCGCTGAACGAATTAAAGCATCGAAGTGTCTACAAAAATGTTAAGCTTCTCATGGCGAAGGGGCATGCGATGGTATTGGTGGGACGGTGAATAGGGAAGCAAGAAAGAGTAGTTTGCTAACACAAAATATAACAACACCTAAAGAATTGTTCGATTGGGCATGTAAATTTTTCGATAATATTCAGTTTGACTTCTGCAAAAAACTGAACTTGAGAATGAAAAAAAAAAATTGGAAACAAGATCTAAGAAAGCTTCAACAATTTATGGAACTAAAGAATACCATACTTATTTAGTTGAAAATTTTGAAACTCTCAAATGTAAAATATATTCTTCTAGTTCCAAGTTTGAGCTCAAAAAAATATGTAAATAAATTATAAATAACTAATTATTCATAATATTATTCACCTAAAATTATAAATTATATATTTATTATTTAATATAATGTTTGTTATTTTGTGAAACTTTAGTTGAGGTTTTTAAATTCCCTCCAAGTTAACTGATACAGCGCAATTGAGCGATCAGCGGAGTGGAGTGGCAGAGCCCACCGCGGTGCAGCGTTCCGCGAAAAAAGCTATAACTTTTTATGGAATTGCGATCCATTTTTTTTTGAAAAGCCATTTTGTTCAGAATAAAATTTACTTTGAAATGGGTTTTGTTTGAACTTTGTACGACATTAACAACATTTTTGTTTTTCATTTTACAACTTAATTTTGCAATAAAACTTAAATTTTTTAAACATTTGTTTTATTATAATTATTTTATCAAAAACTTCAATTATTTCCGCGTGAAATGAGATACATTTTTTTAAAATCCATTCATTCTGTCCTTAGATATTTATTTTTTAATTAAAAAGAGCTTTAAATTTCAATTGTTAATATCTTGTAAAATAAATTAAATGAAAAAGAAATCGTTTTGGGCTATTGTTTTGTATAATATATACTTTTTAAAAAACAACAAAAAATGTAAAAATTATGATATCGAATTTTGGGTGTTACCGCTATTAAAATTTTGACTCATAAATAAATGCTTAAAATTACTGCATAGCAAAGAAAAAAGCGTAAAAGTAACAAATAACAAAACTAAACGCGAAAATATAACGCATAATAAAATTTTACTCGTAATTTACTAAAACCGGTAAAATTAGCGCGTATGCAATGCAAATGTAGGCAATAATGAGGGTTAAGTGAAAATTTAATATCGCGTGGAAGAAAAAGTTGCTTAACTATAAAAAGCGTGTTAACTATAATAGCGCATTAAATTAAAAATATCAAGAGAATTGTAAGCGTGTGACACATAATAATTCTTTATACTTTTTTTTGCGAAATTTTATTTTAAACTTAAAAGTAACGCAAAAAGTATTGTAGAGTTTAAAATTAGTAATAGATAAAAAATGTACGAGTAAGCGAAACGCGTTAAAATAAAGCATAAATGGTTATTGCGGATATTGTGAAGAATAGAAAAATAATAATGCATAAATAGAACTAACGCGTAAAATAATAACGTAAAATTATTAAGAGAAAAGAAAAAACATGATAAAAATAAATACGTAAAATGACCCATTATAGAAAAAACTCGTAAATGTTACGTAAAAAGAATGTAACGCATAAGAACTAGTAATTCATAAATATTGAGTAACTTGAATAAAGCTTGAAATAAAATACAACGCGTAAAAGGTATATTCGCGCATATGGAAAGTAAAACTACGTGATAAGAAAAGAAAGGGGAAAAGATAGCAACTTGGAGAACAAGAGTAACACGAAAAAGTATGTAATAAAAACATTGTGTAAACTAAAGTTAAAGTAACGCATAAAAATTTAAACGTGTAAAAGAAACATATGAAGAAATGTGTAAAATATAAAATAAACTTAAAGCATAAAGAAAAATAACGCTTAAACGCAGAAGTAACACATGTGAAAAGAAAACGCGTAAAATATACGAAGACTAAAGTAAAGGTGTACAGCAATAGTAAAAATAAGACAAAGTAAATATAAGATATAACGAAAAGTAAATGCAAGATATAACGAAAAGCTACGTGTATAAAGCGCAAAAGCCCAAGGTCAAGAAAACTGAGATAGACATAGTAGGCCTTGGCCCTCCATGGGCTGTCGCGCCACTGAGTTTAGTATAAAGCGCAAAAGTACCTCGTAATTAAAATTCAGGCGTAAAGAAAAAGTAAAACATAAGAAGAATAAGATGTATAATTTAAGAAAAAAGCGCATAATCGTAAACCATAAGGAAAAAAACATTTAAAAACAACTCGTAAAAGTAGAATTAGCGTATGTATAAAATAAACGCATAAGATATAAAGCGTGAAAGTAGTTGAAACTCATAAGAAAAGTAAAAGATAAAGTAACGCATAGCGAAAAGGAAAATTTAATCATGAAGGAATATAACGCATACATATATTAACGCGTGGAGGTAACCCATGAATAGAACGGACGCGTAAAATTTAACAAGCGTAAAAGTAACAGAAAAAGGACGAAGTAATTAATCATAAAAATAACCGCAAAATAAAAGTAAATGCGTAAAAGTAACGAATAACGAAATTCGTGAGGAAAAGAAAGGCATGAAAATCCTGAACACTTTAAAGTTACGAATAAGAAAAGTAGAGAATGAAGAAAAATAGAGTTTAATATGTGGAAACACGTAAAAGCAATTCGTAATATATAATAACGAAAACAGTAAGGTTTATTAATAGAGATCATGCCCAAAAGCAACAAATAACGCATAAACGAAGTAAATGATGCCTAAAGTAACTGCATAATAAAAGTTATGGCGTGAAAATGATCGCGTAGAAATCAGGCATAAGAATACAGGGTGCGTAGCGTTTGTAAAAAGTACTTAAAGGTGCTTTTTTGGGGATTTCGTTTTTAAAAGCTTTTAAAGGTGCTTTTTTCAGCTGGCGTTTTTAAAAAGTGCTTTTTTTCCGAAATTTTTTTTCTTCTTCCTTCAGTGATATCTGGTGGATCCCATGCATTTCACGAAAAATGGGGAGTTTGCTACGTAATCATTCATGCGGACTTCATGTCGTACCCACGTTATGACTTGTGCATGCGCGCACACTTTAAACCGAAACCCGAGTGCTCCAATTCGGATAAAGAATATCAGATCCTTATGAAATGTTTTTCTTTTTAATTTATTTTAATTTTGTTCTTGTTTATTTTATTTTACTTCTAACACTTTTTTTTGACGTAGGGGGTAAGGGTACTTTTGTTCTGAGTTCAGGATCAAGTTGAATTCACTCGGTGATGTGGGAAAGTACTGATTGTTTCGATTTACGCCCGTTTTTTTTTGGTTTTTTTTTAATGCTAAAACTGTTTATAAAAAGTTTTTGTTTTTCAATAATTTCATTGATTGAATATGAATTTTTTGAGTGCTTAAAAATTTTTGTAAAGTGCTTGAAAAGTTTTTAAAAAGTGCTTATTTCTGATTCAAAGATTTGGCTACGCACCCTGGCAATAGTAAAGTGTCTAATATAAAGTATAGTAGTGTGTATTTTAAGCAAAAAGAAAAAGCGTAAAATTGAATGAAACCCATAAAAAAGTAAACGCCTGAAAGTAAAGCTCGAACGAAAATGAAAGCGTAAAAGATTGTATCGAGTAAAATATATATCAATATGAAAAAGTAAAAGTGATACGCAAGAAAAAAAACTCGTTTAACTAATACATCAAGAAAAAATGGAATCTAAAGTAAAATGTGTGTAAGCATAAAGAAAAGCAACGTCCCAAAATATTAGTAATTCATAATAAAAGTAAACGTTTAAAGGTATTGCAAAAAGAAAAGTAAAAATCTGTTTAATACCACATAAGGAAATATAACGCAAAAAATTTAAATCTTGAAGTAAAAGTAACACATGCAAAGTAAATGCTTAAATGTAAGCATAAAGAAAAGCAAACATAACGCGCTTAAAGTTAAGGTAACGCATAAAGTAAAAACGTAAAATATAATTTCGCGTAAATGTAACACATAAGAAAAGCAAATGCATAAAAGCTATGTATAAGAAAGAAAAATTAGTAAAAGAAATGTAACCCATCAAATACAAAAACGCTTAAAAATAGTGTATGACCTGTTTACGTTTGAAAGTTAAAATAACGTTTGCGAAAAGTAAAATGAGAAATAACGCATAAAAAATAAACAGATAAAAGTATCGCATACAAGAAACTGACGTGAAACATATAGTTAAAAATATTTAAAATAAAGCATCGAAAAAGTAAAAGTAATGGAGAAGAAACGAAAGAAAGGCTTGGTGAAGCAAAGCGTGAAAAAGTAATACATAAGAAAAAAATCCAAAACAAAAGGAAATCATAAAAGTTAAAGTGTGAAATATAAAGTAAAAACTGCAATTTAAATCGCAAAAAAATAATGCGTTAAAGTAACGCATTAAAAAATTCAAGAGATAATAAAAACGCTCAAATGTAACACATAAATAGAACTAATGCATGAAAGAAACAAGAATAAGAAAAAGTAACACGAAAGGAAAATAAACGCGTAAAATTACTGCTTAGTAAAATTAAATGTAGGAAAGGTAAACGCGAAAGAGCAACGCATAATGGAAAGTAACTCATAATTTACAACAATGTATAAGAGGAACTCGTGTGGCATGCAAATAAAACGCATAAGAAAAGTAACGCATGAAATATAACTACGCGTAAGAGTAACAAGTGCAAAAATTTTATCATGAAATTAATACATAAGTAAAGTAACGCATAAGGAAACACAATGTAATGCAAGAGAACAAAAATTAGCACTTAAAGGAAAGTAAAATATAGGTGAATTGAGTATAAAGAGAAGTAAAGAGTAAAAATGATGCGAAAATTGTGTAAAAGTAACTTGTAAAAATATATGCTCAGAAAAATAATGCATAAGGTAAAAAATTAAAGGAAGTTTTGGCGAAAATAATCGAAAAAACTGCATTAACACTGTAGAATAGCAAATTCTCAAAGGTAACTTAGTAAGAAAAGTAAGGAGCAAAATATAATAACGCGTTAAAGTAAAACATATGAAAAGTGACAAATATAAGTAGCGCATTAGAAAAGTACCCGCGTTTTTTCTAAAGGACGTTTGCCGGAAAGAATGAAAACTACAGCACAAGTAAAGTAAAACTAAGTCAAAATAAAGTGATCGTGTAAATTGTAAAGAATAAGAAGGGAATACTAACTCGTAAATAGATCTAACGCACTAATAAAATTTAAGCATAAGAAAGATTCGCGCAAAATAAAATATAATGTGTAAAAGTGAAAATAAGTTATAAAAAAAAATAAAATGATACGAAAAGTAGCGTGTAAAGATAGTAACGCTTAAAACAGAGTAACTCATAAAACACATAACAAAAGTGTGAGCTAAAGTAACATATAAAGAAAAGTAGAGAATAAAATATCAAATAATACGTGTCCAAATTAAAGCAGAAAAAAAAAAGAATTATAGAAGTAAACGTGCCAAAATATCATATAAAATATTAATTAAAACGTAGCACATAAAAAAGAATAAAAGAAACGTTATGTATAACAAAGTAAATACATAAATATAAGAAATAAAACTAGCAAATTTATGCAAAAATAAAAAAAGGAAAGTTACGCCAGAAATATAACAACGAGTGAGTGTAACGCGTGCGAAAATTAACGCGTAAAATTGATGCAAAAGTAACTCACAAAGAAAAGTAGGGTATAAAGTAATATGTGGGTATACTGAAGCTTAAAAAAAAGTAATGCTTAAAAATGATGCAAAGAAGTTATCGAAGAAGCTCTAATTTTCACTTTTTCTGAAGTAATCTAATTTTAGAATTTCATTTTATGTAACTCTTCAAGAGAATAGTACAATAGATATTCATTTTATGAAATTTTGAGAAGAATATTATTAAGAAATCTTTGCAGTTTTTCTGAAATGCCTAAAACTCTTGAACTCGGAAACACATAAAAGCAATTTTTGTCCAAATTGTTTCGCTCTCCAAAATTTTATTTAAAGTTTGAAATTGTTTCAAGAGTAATTCTTTCAAATTATAATATTTTCTTTAAAAAAAAGCAACTTGCAATTATTATGTGATTTAAATGACATACGTAAACATTGCTCGCATTCTGCCTGGCCCTGGTCTATAAATATAAGCAAATTAAAAAAAACCCATCCCCTTTATGTCTGTATCGTATCTACCACTACAAAATTACAACTACAATTCACTAGTACATATATAAGACATGTTAACTCGTCTTTATGCATCACCTCCTAGAAGAAGGAAGGCCTCAGCACGGATCAATTTAGTAGTCTGATCTAACGCAGTTAACTGCGCAGTAGATGAAAAATAAGAATGAAATCATTTCGTTAAGGGTACTAAGCTGCGCAGTGGTTGAAAATACGAAATATGTCATTACGTTTGGACTTCTAAAGGATATTTATGGAAACCCGTGCTGAGGCCTGCTCTTATTTAGGAGGTGTTGCTCTATGTCGGGGTACCTTTTCATAGATGAAAGTTGACATGGACGATAACAGCTTCTTTCCCCACATTGGTGACCCGGACGTGATGAGAACGCACCTACCTGAGCAGCAACGCCCACTTAGATATGAACAGGCCTATCTTGACAGTAACGCCCACTTCGATTGATGGTCCACATTGAACAGTTGACTTGCTACTTGTGACTGCAACATTATCCACCTCTTCGTACTGTTGCTACTGAGTTTCGTCACACGCAACGTCAACCTGCAATCACCCGACTGCTAAAAGCAGCACAGGAGCGACTACGACCATGATCTTAATACAGCTCTCATGACTAATGTTCAAAACCCGGTGACTTTAATGCAGTACTCCCGGTCTGTCACAAATACAGCAACTAGTGTTATCGAATTCTATCACAGCTATAATTCTGGTGGGGGAGTACTGTAGCGTATCTACCACTACAAAATTACAACTATAATTCACTAGTATATATGACATGTTAACTCCACGCTATGTCGGGGTACCTTTTCATAGATGACAGTTGACATGGAATATAACAACTCCTTTGCTCACATGTCCTTAAGTAATGTTTGGATGCACCCTTTTATCTTGTTGCAAAGATATTTATATAATTTTAATCAATATGTGGTATTTTTTTTTTCAGCTTTCGAAATCTTTAGGAAACATAAGTCTAACCAAGTGACATCATAGTTTTTTAAAGGTAAGTCATATAAACACTCAAAGGATTTAATAATCTTCGTGTTCACTATATTAATAGTAACTAATTAATATTAATCACTTACTATACTTAAATCAAAATGCATTCAGAAATTAGCCTAAACATTATATTTGTCACAAACTCAAACAATAAAGCAATCGTTTTCGTTCAGAACGGTTAGACACCTTCTAATTGCATTAAAACCTCTTTTTTGAAAGTTTTTATTTCGGTCAAAGGTTCTTTTTTGAAAGATTTTTATTTCGGAGTTAAGCATAAAATAAAGCTAAAATTAAAATTTTATTTAGTAATGCAGTAAATATAATGCTAAGCAAAGCGAAAACTTAAAAAAATTATGTAGTGTAAAGCGCAAAATATATAAAGTAAAAAGTTAAATATTTAGTAAAGTAGGAAGTTTGTAAGCTAAATAAAAAAACGTAAGATAAAAAGAAGAAATTATATTAGAGAATAAGAGTTGCTCAAACTTAAGTATCAGTTAAAGTAAAAGCGTAAAGTAATATAAGCATAAATATAAAGTGTTACGTAAAGAGTAAGATATTAAGTAAATTTAAAAATGAAGTAAAGTAAACTATAGCATCAAATATAAAGTAAAGCTTGAAACACAAAGTAAAATTGTGTGTAAAAGTGTAAGGGAAAAAAAACAATCTAAATATAGCTGAAAATTATCATTAAAATAAAAAATATATTATAACGGAAAGAAAAGCGTTTGATATGAAGACAAGTTTAAAGAAAAAATATAAAATATTGTGTGAACTAAAACGTTAATTATTGTATAAGGTAAAGTGAAACGTGAAGTATAAAGTGAAATCTGAAGTAAAATATAAATTACGCAGTATATCACCAAATTTATTGTTAAGTATAAAGTAAAGATTAATATATAAAGTAAAAAGCAAAATATGAAATAAAAAGCAAAGTATTTTATAGAATAATTTAAAGCGTAACATATCAAGTAAAACGTAAAATAAGAAATTAGCGAAGTAAAAAAGAAAAGTAAAGCATAAAATACGAAGTGAAGCATAAAGTAAAAATGTGGTAAAATGCCAAAATATAAATAAAAGAAATAGGTAAAGCGGAAAGTCGAAAATATAGCAGAAAGTACAATCAAATGTAAAATGTAGTAAATAGAAAAGTGTATAGTAAAGAAGATATCTAAATATATCAGTAAACTAAAGTGAAATCGTCAAGAAAACTAAGTCTAAAAAAATGTTTGTCAGTAGAATATAAAGTATAAACTAAAGGGTAAAGTGCGGAAAAAGCACATCAAATAAAACGTAGCGTAAAAAATGTAAACTAAAGAGCATGGTAAAATATAAAGTAAAAGCGTAAAAAAGGCGAAAAATATAAAATAAAGTAATATGCTTACAAAGTTGAAAGTATTAAGAGAAACATATTAAAGAACAAATTTGAATGTGAAGTAAATTCGTAAACTAAGCTTAAAAAAATAAGTAAAATAAACTGCTGTTTGTAGAAAATGCAACACCATGAAGGAATCATCAGAATCAAATGAAATTCGCAGCAAATGTCAATTATAGGATATTATGCAAATTAATAAAGTTTCAGAGCCATCGCGCGTGCGTGGCGCGCGCAGCGCCCTCTGAATTGATGCTGAAAGCGTATAAATAAAGTGCTGTAGCGGGACGTTGAAAATAGTCTATGATTATTTGTTAGTGGCAAACGTTTAGTGAGACCTGAGTATGCCTCCACGACGGAAGAATAAGAAATTCAAGCAACTTACGGAGTTTGAACGAGGGAGGATAATCGGCCTTCGAGAAGAAGGATTTTCCTATAGCGCAATAGCAGCTCGTATGCAGCGGAACAGTTCCACAGTGATGCGAGTTTGGAAGCAGTGGACCGACGAGCACCGAACAACTCGAAAAACAGGCACTGGACGACAGAAGGTGACGTCAGAGCGCGATGATCGACACCTGCTCCGCATGGCGGTGAATGATCGCACAGCTTCCTCCAGGCAGCTGGCAGCACATTGGTCTACTGCTACAGGTGTACAATTGTCGGCTTCGTCAATTCGTCGTCGTCTGCTGCGCCGTGGATTGCGTGCAAGGGTGCCATTATACAGGATTCCCCTCACGGCGGATCATCGACGGCTGCGTCGGCAGTGGGCTCTTGAGCACAGAGACTGGCGAGCTGATTGGCACCAAGTTGTCTTTTCAGATGAATCACGCTTCAATTTGTGGACCCATGATGGCCGTGTTCGTGTTAGACGTTATGCCGGTCAACGCTGCCTTCCTGAGTGTATTATTGAACGACATAGTGGTCGAACACCCGGAGTTATGGTCTGGGGTGCGATTTCGTATCATGGACAATCCAATTTGAAACGAATTGAGGGTAATCTCAATAGCAACAGATACGTCCGTGAAGTGCTACAGCCCGAAGTCGTTCCTTTCCTTCAAGGCATCCCTGGAGCTATCTTTCAGCAGGATAATGCACGCCCACATGTTGCGCGGACTGTTAGAGACTTCTGTTCAGCACAACGCATGCAACTTCTTCCTCGGCCTGCTTATTCGCCGGATATGTCGCCTATTGAGCACGTGTGGGATATGGTTGGTCGGCGTCTCACTCGTGATCCGCGTCCTGCAGTTTCCAAAGACGAACTTTGGTTGCGCATACAAGCGATATGGAATTCTCTTCCTCAAGCAGATATTCAACATCTGTTTGACTCCATGCCACGTCGTATAGCAGCACTTATTGCAGCGCGTGGTGGCTGCACCAAATACTGATTTCGGACGCTTAATTTGTTTCTTTTGTTTTGAAAATTTCATCATTTATTTGTATCAGTACAAGTCGTTTCTGTATTAAATTTCATTTGATTCTGATGATTCTTTCATGGTGTTGCATTTTCTACAAACAGCAGTTTATAAATTGTCAAGTAAAGAATTAAAGTAAAGGAAAATAAAGCAAAAAGTAAGTAGTTAAAGTAAAACATGAAATATAAATTGCAGCGTCAGATAAAATGTGAAACGAAAGACAATATTGTAAAGCGATATGTATAAAATTAAAATAAAGCGGAAAATGTTAAGTAAAGGGTAAAATATAAAGAGTAAAATATAAAAGTGTTGACAGTAAAATATAAAGTAATGTGTAAAGTTACAGTAAAGCGTGAAATGAAAGTATAAAAAGTGTAGCAAAATGCGTTTTAAGAAAATTCCAATATATATATATATATATATATATATATATATATATATATATATATATATATATATATATATATATATATATATATATATATATATGTATGTATATATATGTATGTATATATATGTATGTATATATGTATATATATATATATGTATATATATATATGTATATATATATATATGTATATATATATATATATATGTATATATATATATATATATATATATATATATATATATATATATATATATATATATATATATATATATATATATATATATATATATATATATATATATATATATATATATATATATATATATATATATATAATAACTCGTAACATAAATGCAACGTATACGAAATTAAATTTGCAAATTTACGTAGAAAAGAAAAGTAACGCATGTAACACGTAAGAGTGACATGTTCGAAAATTAATGAGTAAAAGTAATACATAAGTGAAGTAACTCATAAGGAAAATTAATGTAATGCAAAGGAATAGAGAAAAACGCTTAAGGAAGAGCCTCACGTAAAGAACGCTTAAAAATAGTGTGTAACCTGTAAAGTATTTAAATTAAAGCATAGAGATGAGTAGTGCGTAAAGTAAAAGCAAATTTACGTAGAAAGGGAGAAAAAAAAAGCTTGTAATATAATTAATTACACGTAAGATTAACGAAAATTAAATCATAAAGTAATTCGTTAAATTAATATAGTAAACACAAGAATTAATAGTAATCGTGTAAAATTGATGCATAAGTAAAAGCCCTTTGAAGAAACGTTTGAAAAATAGTAACTCGTTAAACATGCAAATGTGTACAAATTAAGTCTATAACGCGTAAATGGGACGCATAAAGTGAAAAAGTATCGCTTTCTTCTTCTCCTTATTGGCACGACAGCCTAAAATGGGCCTTGGCCTTCTCAACAAGCCTATGCCAAGACTATCTTCCCTTAGCCAAGGTTCTCCAGTTTACAATCCTTAAAACTTGTAGGTAGCGCTTAAGGAAAGAAACAGTAAGTGATTGAAAGAGTAAAAGCGTGAAATATAACAACGAAATAAATCATGTAAATGCAATACAAAAAAGGAAATAAATGGAATTAGTAAATTAAAGGCATAATAAGCCATAAGAATCGAAAAGCAATAAAAAAAATAAATGCATAATTTTACGCATTAGAACGCGTGAACGCGTTGAAGTAACGAATGAGAAAAGCATTAAGCAAAAGTAACGAATAATTTATAATAATGTGAAACAGTAACAAACGAAAAACGAACACACATTAAAAATAAATGACCACATAGTAAAAGTAAACGAAAAAGTAACACGTAATTTACAATAAAGCTTAAAATGAGCTCGTAGGCATTGTGAATGTAACGCATGAAAAGAAAAGTAAAAACACTACATAAAAAAAACTCGTAAAAGTAAGACATAAAAAGGCGACGCATTAAAAAACTCGTAAAAGAATAGTTAACAGTAAAATATAATGAAAATAAGGCAGAAAGAAAAGTAATACAAAAAATGAAAAATAATAACTTAGAAAAAGTAAACGCGTAAAAGTTATAACTGCACATAAAAGAATAAACGGTACAGTATAGATAAATAAAAGTAAAGAATAATAAGTAAAATATTAAGGCATAAAAAAGTAAAGCGTAAAAGTTAACCCGTAGAGTAAATTTAACGTGTGAAACGTATTAAAAAGTGAAATATGAGAAAAAACAAAGAAATGTGATGCATAGAAATAACGCTTAAATAAAAAGAAAAGCAGAAGGTAAAGTATAAAAGAAAGAGTTCAGAATTAAAAGTTGTATAAATTAAAAATTGTGTATTTTATTATTATTTTGTGATAAAATTTAAAGTTTGCCCTTCTTTAATCTAGTCTCGTATACGTATGATCTTCCAAAAAATGTATTCCTCATTGATTATTTTTTTTGTGTGAGTATCTTTTATTTTTCGTAAAGTTCGTATGAATCTCTCTGACACACTCGTTAATAAAGTTTAGATCTTTTTCAATTATAATAGAGGGAAAAAATTAGACGATGGCCCTTGACCACACACTATGGCGTTCTTGTGAGGGTTTCACTTAGAGAATATGTTATGACGAGGTAGAAATAACAGTGCACTTTTTATTGCAGGATCTAAAGACAAATAGATTAGAGCTCGTTACCAACAAGTCGCAAAACTGTTTGTTAGGCATTTTACTGTTACCATCCTCGTTATAATAGTTCCGTCTGCGTTGTTCCTGTATATGTTAGATCAACATGATGAAATTCAAGTAACTGAAAAGAGTCATGTCACCCACGTGATCTGAGTAAGGACTGAGTGACTGATGAAATAAGCAAGATCATCTTCCATGTACATTAACTACAAAACTGTAATGGCTGACAAATGTTATCTTTCTTTAACAAAAAGTTATTATTTTACAGGTTATCCTCGCGAATGTAATTAAAATGCATTGTGTGTGTGTTTTTTCCTTTAACCCTAACACATAATTTATGGTGTTAAAGCATATGACCTCAAATATTTTAATCTTGAAACTAAAATTTATATTTTAAATTGGTTATTAGTAACAAAATAACTCCTTTTTTAACTTACAGTTTTTATGAGAAGATTTAAAAGCTTAGTTTAAAACGCCGACACAAATTTTTGACTTAAAATTTCAGCCTCAATTATAAAGTCACTATTAATTAAAAAACTCGTAAAGGTAATGCATATGTAAAATAAACGTGTAAAGTAAACACATAAGAAAGTCAAAAGTTCAAAAAGTAATGGTAAATCAAACGAAAAATTACTATAAATAGGTATTAGCAACGCATTAATGCTAAGATATGCATATGAAAAATAAACGCGTAAAAATAACATATGAATAGTATAAGTAACACATAAAAATATAACAAACATATAAGTTAATCGTAAATTACTAATGCTTAAAAGCTACGTAGAAATAATAGTAAATGTTTGTAAAAACTAATATAAAATTCTAGTTTCACTACGCCATCATTTGATTAACATTATCATCATTTAATAATTTATCGATCACACTTTCATCGATTACACTTTTTTAGACAACTCTTTGTTAGATGCTCGAACATACTTTATTATTAACAGTACCCGAACCTATTTGATCGCAAATCCGCTATGATTTAATCAAAATTGTAGCCTATATTTTAAATACTTTTCTAACGTATACTCTTACGTACAGTACTTGAACTCACTATCTTTTCATTGGGAATCGAATTCACTACCATTTAATCGGTACTCGTACATAGGGCTGGTTTCATTCCTCTCTGAGAGCAGAAGCGGCCTCGTGACGTATTGCCGTACATAAATCTCGGAGATTGCAAGCAAAGATATTATGAAAACATCGCATCATTTTCTCTGTAAAAATAAGTTCGACTTTCCCTTGATATTAGCTTACAAACTACGCAATTAACGCATTATTTTCGTTCGAAAATTGTTTCTTGTCCATAATATTAAAAAAAAAATACCATTTTAGACTATTAAAAAGATATTACTAGTTGTCATAAAGGGCATTATAAATATTTGAAACAGTTCAGTTATAACTTTCATTATTAAAAAATAGTGAAGCAAATATCGACACTTTTTGAGCTACATATTGTTTGATAACAATAAGTTGGGAATCCTGATTTTAAAATATGCTGATAAAGGCAATTTGTTCATACTTAATCATTAGGAAACATCAGCCTTTAAGCGCTAATTACTGAAACAAAATAATAATTTAGGTTCATAATGACATTAGAAATTTTACAATTGTTTATAAATATTTAAATTTTAGAGAATTTTATTAAAAGGAATCTTAAATAAGAACATTAAAAAATTTGTTACGAAATTAGGAGAACTTCATTTATTAATTATTTATACTATTCCTTTAATTTTCTTGGACATAAATCCATTTTTTTTTTTTTTTTTTTTTTTTTTGCCTGCCATTCTTTTTGAAGTAACGAGTCGGTTTCTATTTAGATAGCAAATTTTTAAAAAAATTCTTAAACGTATTGCAGATTTATATTAACTACATTCCGTTTGCTACGTTGAATTCGTTCTTTACATAGTTGTTCATTTACTTTAGGGGGGAATTATATATTTTCTTTTTTTTGATTCTATTAGAATTTTTGCAAGTTGCAATCCCGCAAACTAGCATTTCGTTAATAATTTCACATTTTTAGTAATTCACTTCATAAAAACTGGTGAAAATCACTATAGAAAACAGAGAAGGTCTTAAATTGCGTCACAAAAAGGAATGCTCCAATATTAGTTAGTCCGAAAGCTCCGCTCTTGAAGTAAAAGTACAATCAATGCATCGCCGTGCCGTCACAAGAGATAATTGGAGCAGCGAGAGTTTCTTCCAAAGAATGAACTTATCTTTCTATACTTTCTTTAACCCTGACTCGAACCTACATTATTTTAATATTGGTTTCCAAACCCTCTATTATTAGTACTTTTCCTCGCCATATTATCACAGATTCTCGATCTGACTCTCAGTTGTTTGGTGCTTGAACCTATTATCACTTGAACTAAAATTGAATCTACTATTTCTATGTCAGTTCTTAAATACTCCCTTTTTTATTGGTGATCGAACTTGCAATCGTTGATTAGTCATCGTGTGAACACACTAAATTTTTCTCGCACTAAATAAATCCCACTATCGCGATAACCTTATTTTTCCAATAGTTCTCGCTAGTATCATTTGATCAACATTTAAGTTTACTATCATTTGATCTCTATCATTTCAACACGTTTTAGTTCTCGAACCCACCAACAATCATTTGATCAGCATGCGATCTTTTGAACCTATTTCTGATTCCTTTTTCCAACTTAGTTAAACTCCATATCACTATCCTTTCATTCCGTACTTGAGCTCATTTAATCAATAATCGATCCTTCTACTCTCCATCAGTACTCGGAACCAATATACCCATCGGCAATTGTTTTTACTAGCATTTGAATTTGACTCGATCTCTACTATCAATTATTACTTCTATTTTTCCATTTATTACACTAATAATCGTACCAATTTGGTTACAGCAACAAATTCCAGATTCTGCGTGATTTACTCCCAGCGGACACTTCTGTTTAGCAGTTTTTACCAAGGGTTTCAACTTGACCTAGGTTCCGCAAAATTAACATTTTTCTACGCTATAGGATGTGTCTAGTTTAACCAATTATTTCCCTTCCAAGTTAAAAATGTATTTTATGGTTTTGAAAGTTGACACCTACACCAAATAACATTTTACTGACTTCTAAGAAAAAAATTTTACTTTTGAATAATGTTTTTATTTTAAGAATGTAAAACAATGATACATTTCTATAAATAATACATTAATTGCAGGGGAAAAAATTTCCATTTTGCCGAATAAATTTACTATTTTGACCGAATCATAAATTAGCGACAGCAATTATTCTTACATATTTATAATAGGGGGACATCAAAGGCGTCTTATTGGTGATGAAGCTATAAATAACATAGTTGTCAACTTCTCCTATTTCCCCTGGATTTATCTTGAGTGTTAGCAACATTTATACTTTGATATTTTATTCAGTGTTTAATATATTTGATTTAAAATGTTTTGCTCGCCCTTATACCTTATCAATTTAACCATCTGTATAAACTATCTGACAATCAATATCGTGATAAAGAAATTTATGATAAGAGTTACGAAATTAAGTATGAGTAAAGTAGTATAAAATCTACAAATAAATAAATTAATCGAAATATCTTTTGCAATCCGAGGACCACAACATTAATTCAGGAAATCGCAAGGGCCGCGCTTGTACTAGAATAAAGAGAGATTGTGTAATAGTTCATTTTAGGTACTGAATATTTTCTGTTTTGGAACTTTTCTCTCGGAACGAATTAAACTAACAGCTGTTTCAACTATAGTGTGTTCATAGTTTGAAATATACTGTGCTGGCAAATTTACTTTATGGATGATACAAAAAACTATTACTGTACGCTAATTTGTATCTCTCTATTTCGGATGAAACTGGCTTGCTTACATTCTGAAATAAGACCGCCACAACGAGTGATTGACAAAGACAAAATTCTGAAATAGCTATCTTAAAATGTACTTAAGCCTACTTTTTTTTCCCAAAGCTATTTTCTTTAAAAAAAGTCACGTGTTATAATTTCATTTATGTTTCTTGAAAAAAGTAAGAATATGAAATCTTGTAAGTTTGCCGAATAGTCAGACAATATTTGAATAATAGTAAGAATCTGGGAGGTCGTAGAGACTTCCCATCCCGGGGCCCCTGACTATTTACACAGACAGCTTAAGGCAGCCATACTTTATACACTTTTTGAGAGTCGAAGTCTTCTATCACATTATTAAAATCAATTTCCTGCAAGATTCAATGCTCGTGATTGACTCATACTTTTTTAAGTCATACCATTTCGCTTTTTATTAATTTTATTCTGGTTGTTGTAGTTCATTTACGTCGCACTAGAGCTGCACAATAGGCTATTGACGACGGTCTGGGAAACATCCCTGAGGATGATCCGAAGACATGTTTTTACAATTTTGATCCTCTGCGCAGGGGATGGCACCCCCGCTTCGGTAGCCTGGCGACCTGCACGCGAAGTCGAGCACTATACGGTAGCACAGTTTAACGAGGACCAATACCGCTCACCCTCGGTCCTTACGCAGGCTGATCCAAGTGGTCACCCACCCGCACACTGACCGTGGCCAGTGATGCTTGACTTCGGTGATCTGCTGGGAACCGTGTCTTAACGATCAGTCCACTGTGGGACAATTTTTTTTTTTTTTTAAGGTAGCCATACTTTTTACGCGTTTTGAGAGGTGAAGCCTTCTAATTAAAATTATTACTCTCGAAAGGAAAACGTATTGTAGTAGTTGAACTTTTAAATCAGTCTATCGTATTTATGCCATTTGAGTTCGTCAGTTCAACAATAATCAAAAAATATGCGAAATAAATTTAGACTCACAATAACTTATTACGTGAAATAAAACTGATATAGGTGATACGTTTTTATTCTCACACGAATTAAGCAGCATAAAATAGGAAGAAACATAAAACATTGCTCCATTGTTGTTGACTGGCATTCAAAACTCCCCTTTCCCTTAACTGTATATCACCTTTTCTGTTCTTGTTCTACAAGAATGTATCATTCGCGATATATTATGGTCGGTGAGACGTATAGCTGAACTATTTTTTTCTTTCACTATATCATCTCTCTCACTTGCTAACCCTTTTTTTAAAAAACAAATTATTTAGGATAAGAAAATGTTATTGAGACTTTTGACTTTCCGGGGACCCTGGGTTTGGGCCCATCCATAAGAAAGGCTCTGACTAACATTTATAAAACTATATGATGAAGAAATGTCATTTTTCGCTATATTCACAAAATAATTAATGAAATTAGGTTTGTTACATATTATCAAAATAATTAATAATCTTCTGTTCGTTAATAAGCTCACAATTGCTAATTAAATTTATTCAATAAGTTCCGGACTCGGTTCAGTCGATCATTTAGGTTTCAGACTATGATTGGACCTACGAATCAGGGCTCGAAAAAACTCAAAAATTTTACCCGTCCCCGAGGACGGCTTGTCCAACAAACGTCCTCCTTTAAAACTAACCCCTAGCTTCTAAATAAATAAAAATTTAATTTTCTCTTATTTACTACAAACGTTTATATAAATTGCACAATGAATTAGTAGCTACTAGGATTGCATTATACAGTAATAAACGGAATACTAGGTTACTAATAGGAACCTAGTATTTCTTTTATAAAATAATTTCTTTCCTTTATGAAATAATTTAAATGACAAATTATCTGGAATGTCAATTTAGGTAGATTAGGCCATTTAGGTAGATGTACATAACTGCGTTTAACGCTTCTTGTTTAGGACCAGTACGTAATGTTTTTTTTTTCTTTCTTTTTTTTGTAAGTTCATTACTGAAAAGTCCCTTTCAACCGCTGCAGTACGGGAGACAGAGAAAACATCAATTCCACCCTGCGCAGTATGTTGCTGTATTTCTAGATTAGAGGGTCATTTTAGAAGTGAGGCTCTTGTAAGATAACAAAAATTGAAAATGTATCACGAACATTTACGGAAAAATGGCCGTCCGCGCGGACGTCGGATTCGAGAAATTCGTTGTCCGCGGGGAATTTTTGACCGCCGAGGAAGGGTGGTTTTTCGAGCCCTGCTACGAATATATAAATACACCTTAAGCTGTTTTTATCTCCTTCTCAAAACGTAATATAACAATCGTCATTTGTTTGTCTTGAACAACTAATACTAAAAAAATTTATAAAATGTCGACTCAACTTGAATTTGCCGACTGGATGAAATCGCGGGGGGGGGGGGGGAGGAACAAATTTAACGAAACAAATTTGTAATTTTTTTTAAATAAATTCTAAAATAAACTATAATTAAGTTCTTTAAAATTAAATATAAAGCATTTAACTAATTAAAGAATGTTTAAAATTTCTGATAAATTATCTAAATAAAGTCGCTAAGCAAAATCAATAACGCTTCATTGATATTTCCAAAAAATAGAGGTCGTTTCATTCTTTTAAAGGGATCCTTAATTCAAGGACCCCCTGTGCCCCAAACTCAAAGTCTGGGATCCTGGCCCAAGCCCTTCGGTGATAGTTGAGCATTTACATATACATGTTTAGAAATTTCACATTGCAGACCAGACTGTGTAAGGGTCAGGGAAATAGCTTTGCATCAGGAAGGTTCCGGGTTCGAATCCCGAGCAAGGCATGGATGTTGTTTCATTCTCTGTTCTATTGTGCCCCTGAAAGATTGGTCAACAAATATGCCCTGTAAATGCCTGGATTGAGGAAATGTAAGCACTGGTATGCATTAGAAATTTCGCATTTGTCAAGTAAAAATTATTCGGACTAAAAGCCAAGAATATTCCCATTTGTTTTCATATTTGGTTTATTACGAGTTGCATATTTTCGGCGATAAAATATTCTCACTTATTTTCATAATTGGTTTATTACAACTTGCATATTTTCGGTGAAAAAATATTCTCACTTATTTTGATAATTAGTTTATTACGAATTGCATGTATTTGGTTGAACACTAGAAGCACTGTATATTCTTAAAATTTAAGAAGACTATGCAGATATTATGTAAATCATTTCGATAAAGATTATTCGAGTAGACACAACATAGTTTTACTCTCTCTTTCCTGTTTTATAAACATGTCGCAACCGGCCAAAAAAAGTGATACAAATCAAAAAACAGCATTTGAGAAAAATCAACTTAATGATTACCATAAAACTTTTTCTAAAAGAGAACAATATTGAGCACACACTATCTAGAGATGAGACACCTTTTGAGCTTGATGGGACACTTCATACATATTTTTATTGACAAATCCTCAAAATTGCTGTTATTTGACTTGCGTCACTTTCCTAGCCGCGGTAAAATATATGCTTTTTAATCCTATTAATCAATGATATTATATTCCTTAACATTATAAACACTATAGCCTTGACTTAAAACATTACAGCCTTTATAATGCGATGGTTTTAAGAATTTATTTTTTGCGTATAAAAAACAAATATTACATATTTTAACATTTGTTTGACAAATCATTACTAAATCTAACAATAAGCTATGTAGCATCTACGCCACGTTCCTGAAAGCCTTTGCATCTATACATTTTATTCTCTAAATGCATTGAACTACAGATCTTGCACTCCTTATGGATCAATTATGAACCATATTAATTGTAAACTTTATTTAGATAATAGAACTTAAGACAGATATTTTATCTGTGTTTTTAAAACCTTAAAAACATTTCAATACCGCAACCCTGTTCAATTGTAATCAATTTCTTGCCATGTAAATGGATCAAAATAATTGTCTAAAAAAATATGTGACGTGTGTAAGGCAACCTTCTAAAAGGACTAAATTTAAATGAAAGTGAATCAGCTGAGCTCAAAATTTGAAATCCTCTGCTGGATGAGGAATAAAATCAATCAGGAACTCATATGTTCATATATTACTGTCAATGATCAAAGTTGGCGGTTGCTGACAATCACATAGTCGCATTGGTCAAGTCCGAAATATATACGAGATCTAGTTAAGTGCGACTGCCCGGTATGCCCTACATCAATAATTTTTAAGATTCAGTGCCTCTGTCCGTTATACATTTGCCCGTTATGCCCTACATCAATGCTTTTTAAGGTCACAAGCAACTACTTAGTTTGCATTTAACCGGTACTCCGAATGCTGATGTTTCCCCTAATCTATCCTCAGCAGATATTTAAATATCGAAAAAATATAATACAGTACAGAACCCGTTATCCGGAATTCAGAAAACCAAAAAACCGGAACGAAATTCGATAAATTTTCCAGCCATTTTTTTAAAAAAAAAAATTTTTTTTTTCCTCATAAAATTTTAGGATTTTTCTTTCTTTTTTGAAAGATGTTTACCTTACAGTCATTTTGGAAATAATCATTAGTGTATAACATTATTGTTTTTATTTCTTTTTAAGATTTTTACCAAATATTTTTTTTTGTTGGGTTTAACAATAAAAAAAAAAACGGCTTTTTGTAGCGATTCAGAAAACCGGAAAAATCAGTTATCTGGAATAGCGATGGTCCCGATCGTTCCGGATAATCGGTTCCCTACTGTAATATCAAAGAAAAAATAAATATAAAATCGGTTATAACAAATATTTCGGACATTCACCAAAGAGACTATGAGATTGCTGACATTCACCTGGTCAGGGGTGATTTTGAACCCAAGTCAAAATTCCGGAAAATTTCTTGAGTTAAAAAAAAAAACAGTTTAAATTGAAAAAAATTTAAACAAGGTTTTTTTTCTTCCTTTTTCTCAATATTTCTTAGTTCACTTAGAATATATTTAAAATTTTACACATACCTATGACCTGGTTGTTGTTAATTTACGTCGCACTAGAGCTGCACAATGGGTTATTGGCGACGGTCTGGGAAACATCCCGGAGGATGATCCGAAGATATGCCATCACAATTCTGATCCTCTGCGGAGGGGATGGCACCCCTGCTTCGGTAGCCCGACGACCTGCGCGCGAAGTCGAGCACTTTACGGTAGCACAGTTTAACGAGGATCAATACCGCACACCCTCGGTCCCTACGCAGACTGATCCAAGTGGTCACCCACCCGCACACTGACCGTAGCCAGTGATGCTTGACTTCGGTGATCTGCTGAGAACCGTGTCTTAACGATCAGTCCACTGCGGGACACCTATGACCTGGAGAAATAATTAAAATTTACAAATATGTCTTTCTTTCTTGAGTTTATGATTACAACAACTATTTACTGATAAAAAATGAATATTAATCATGAATATAAGTATCTCTCTGGCTCTCCCTTACAAACAAAAAAATAAACTGTGTTTTTAAGTTCCACCTTTGAAAATTTGATTTTCGGAAACTTCTGTGATCAACGATTTTTTGAAACATCTGGACCTTCGATCTCCGGATCACTGTTAGTGAAAATTCCGGAGCACAATCAGCCCTGCCTGGTGAATGCCGACATTCCTCTTGATTTCGGTCATTCACGGTACCACACCTGCCAGGGAAACTCGTCACCGACATTAAAGTTTACACTAAATGTTTGTATAAATGTAAGATTTAATGTAACAATTATTATTGATTATAATACATATCAACTGACAAGATTTCTGATTATTATCCTTATTCAACAGAAATGATAGCTGATTTTAGTAATTTAAAACATATTTAAAAACAAAATATTTTATTATTACTCAAACATATGTGACAATCAACACATATAAAAAAATAATCAATTATTCTTGTTAAGTGCTACAGTTGTAGCAGATTTGGCTGATTTTAAAAACATTTCATCAAACACTTGTCTTTAGCAAGGCTGAATCATTTGGGACTTGGCAATCAAAATTGCCTGCAAAGTAGACGCATTCATGCTACCCCTAAACTCAGTCTTATTTTTTTCGCACTAGACTAAAAAGTCTTTCACAGGCTGCATTACTGTGAGGAAATGTTAAAATTCCTAACATCACCCGTGATAATCTCGCATATTTTGGTTTTCCTGGAGGACCTTTCTCTTTAGAGAGTTCTGCCCACTGCTTATCAGCTCTTTCATTATTTATAGTAGATTCAGGACATTTTTCAAGCTGATAGGACAGAAACTCTGACTCGAGAGTATCAACTGCATCAAAATACGATTCATAATTTTCTTTAAGTAGCATAGTGGGATATAAGTAAATAAAATATTTCACAGATGTCTTCTCAGTTTTCTTAGACATTTCAGCATGTTCTAATAATGACAAATTATGAGGGAAATTAGCAATTATATAATCACAAGATGCACAGAAGTATTTTCTCACATGAGAGAAAAACTCTTCAGCTCTTTCTTTGTTAGAGAGTTCTTTAATGGAGTCCTTGCATTCAGAGCCAACAACTTACTCATCATCGTTTTTTTGGTTCTCAAATATGTTATACCTAACATCAAATACAGAGTTTGAACTGCTAATAACACTTACCTTTACAAATCTACTTAATAATTCAGTGAAAAAATTTGCAAGTTCACGTTTTGTTTTGTGAACCTGAGGCTCTTCATATTGAAACAATATGTTGAATTTTTCAAAAACGATAATGACATTTTTTAGAAAGAAAGCTAAAGAATGATGCAAATTAGAACTAAGGACGAGAAAAATTCTTTCATCTCTACCTAAAAATTTCTTTAAGTTCTCCTGAGAAACTTTTGTTTTTAAACCTTGCTTAAACCCATCATTTGACTTCATTTTCTGTTTAGATTTCATCTTTTTTGAACAGACTGGGACAGTATCGGAAACCTTGCGCTTAGTATTTTTTATTTTAGACCCCTCACCTTATGTTTGAACATCTTCATTTGTCTGTTGCTTCTGTAATTTTGGTATTACATACGCCGAGATTTTTGGTGAGAAATCTGTAGTTACTTTGCTCTCAGAACACACTTCTTTGAAATATAAGAGAAGACTTCTCCATTGTTCAAGTAAGCGAGTGATACATTTACCAAGGGATAACCATCTTGTCGCACAATGTTTTAGAATTTTTTTTACCACCTTCTTTGTCAAACATTTGAATTTTTTTAAATTCTAATTTTCGTTTCCCACTTCTAAGAAAATAATAATAAATATCTATAAGTAGGTCATCAAATAAAATGGGCAAAGTCTTTGCTCCTTTTTCACCCCCCAGGTTGATCAGATGACAAAGGCAGCCAAAAGCTAACAGATTAGAATGATTTTCCATGAGATATGCACCAACTCCTTTGTTTTTCCTCATCATATTCCTGGCATTATCACAGGAAAACGATAAACAATTTTCCCATGGTATGCTGTGTTCAGAAAAAAAGGCACAAATTAGATTGGCAATATTTTGACCTGTACTCGAATCATTTAAAACTGGCAAAGATATAAGAGTGCAGCTCAATAACTCCAACACGTCATCGAAAAATGTGACCACAATTGGATACATTTGATTGTCCAACGAGTCATTGCTCCCATTTGTCGCTATGTTAAACACATTAGTCTTCAGCTTTTTCATAATTTGCTCGGAAGTGTTATTTGCAATTTCTAGAACCAAATAACTAGTTTTCGTTCTCCCGCATGAGTATTTTTTTTACCTCCGAAGAATTTGGAAACATCGCACAAAACAACTTTGATGCATGGTCTGCAGCAGCTAACGGAATATTGTGTTTAAGGAGAAATCCTGTGAACAATAGTTCGCTTCTAATTGATTGTAGATCAATAGTGGACGACACAAAATCGGAAATTTTTGCAGACTTTTTCATATTTGTATACGCAGTAGCATGCTTGTCTGTTTTCCCGTGTGAAATGATATCACACTTTCCGCCATGTGCTATACTAATGTCTATATTGCAAGCAATACATAACGCGTACGATGTCCCCTTTCTTGATTTTTTCATGAAATCAAATTCTTCACTATAATTGTCGCGAAAACACTGACTTCGCCGAATTTTTGACATTTTTTCAAATTACCACGTGAAAAAACATAGTGATAACGCGACTTGATCGCTTTATAGAGTAAAAGAAAAAATTAAGCTATGATGAAAAATCGAAATATTTTGACCCAAAATCGTATTATCGGAACAAGGCATAAAAATCGGAACCGTTCCGATAAAATCTGTACACTTGGCAGCTATGGGAGATAGAGACATCTGAGCACTCTAACCAAGTCTAAGTATATTTAGAGATAATAATTAAAAATTCTAAGCACTTCTTACACAACTCACGAGCTATAAATTAAATGGTTGTGCTGTACAACTCCTTTTCTGACGATCTTTCATCTCTGAATGAGAACTTTTGAGATCGAAAGCTTGGGATTTTTAATTTTAATACCAGAGTGTGTCTAGGACTCAGTCTCCTAGAGCAGGGATGGCGAACCAATGGCACGCTACACAATATTCTGGGCACGCAACCGATCACAAATTTCACTATGAAGCATATTAAAAAATTTTCTTAAAATTCACAAAAACAAATAAAAAAAATTAACAATTAATGCCAATAAAAAACAATTAATAACCATAAAAAACAAGCTAACAATAAATAACGAGCAAAAAAAAAATAATAGTCCTGCTTACACTAACATCTTACAACCTAATAATATAAGTTATTTGTCATCTAATCTGCAACAACAAATGTCACACTGATGTTACTTTAAGTTGAATTACGCGTAAAACTGAGACATTGCAAAATGTGTTTTTTTCATAGTAAATAAAGAGTTTTGAGTATTTAGTGTTATTATTTTTCCAACAATCACTCAAGTCAAAATTATTTGACGGCACGTCTATGACCTCATTAAACAATTTTTTGAAAAATGGCATGTTGGTGCATAAAAGTTCGCCACCCCTGTCCTAGAGCAAATAGCTAGTATTTACCATGTATGTTATTAACTTCCGGTCATGACCCCCCCCCCACACGTCATACATAATACGTAACAGTTAAACGAGTAATTAAAAGGAAACACATCACCCAATAATTTTTTAGTTGTGTTTTATTGAGATGCCGAGTTTTGATACTACTCCATGGTAATTTTTTATTTTAAATGTCTATATGACGTGTATTCTCGTTATACGCACTTGACCGGTTGAAAAAAAACTACTATATTCACAACATATTTGCCAGTTTTCCGTGGCTCACCTCTGAATCTTTTCAAGAACTCACATATTTCTAATATCATTGAAAATAATAAGGTCTGTTATCCTTTCTCGTAAAATTCAAGTATTTCTTTTATGGCAAATAGATAATAATTGAAGATAAATAGCATCCATCCGATCGCTCCTTATAAGGAAATGTTCTCCAGTCGAGATAGGAAGATGTTATGTCAGGCAAAGGGTGGCCCACTGTTGAGGTGTCACTTTTGTTGAGAACTTTTTCAATGTACTGTAGGATTAGATGATCATCCCACTGACTCCTGGGTGGATTCGAGGATGTTGGAGTTTCAATCCCAGGTTTTCCAATTCTGTCATCATCACTTCCTAGTTATAACCTTCGTGGCGGACGTCGTGTTCAACAAAATCTGCTCCAAGGATTTCTTCGGGTGGTGCCAGACGAATTGGTACAAAATAATCGATTCCCTACAAACAAATATCATTAATAAAAAATTGTAACAAATCTAAGCAAAAAAAAAAAAAGAATAACAATATAACAGCGAATTTTTTTTCTCTGCAAGGATAATTTCCAAAGTGGTAGTAAAGGGGCAATCAAATCGCAATTAACAAAAATATTTTTATATTATGCTAAAGCTCACCATAATTAATAATTAAATTATTATGAGAAATTAAATATTAATGAAAGGAAATGCAATCACTTTATTATTTTTTGGTACATTACTGCACTTATTATATTTTATAATCTTTAATGTTTTTTCCTTATTATAACCGTCGTTGAACTGCCGACCCAATTTCGTGGGTTTACGCCAACTAATGTTCAACTCTGTAGCCTTGTAATTTTAAACTCCATCCGAAAGACAAGGGAACTTCTGGATCAAGTAGTGAGAGAAATTTGTCTTCATGGAGGACTTTTTAATAGAACTTACCCGCATTTGCGTTACATGGATAAGAAAACCACCAAAACCTGTTATGGTTAGCCAGAAGGCAAGGGGACTCTAACTCATAATCAGTCTACCACTGAGGATATTTTACGTCAGCACTGTGGTCGGTGCAAGCCGGATGCGGAATTCGTATCGACCAGCATCACTGGAATTCGAACCCGGGTCACCTCATTCGAACGCGAACTCTCTATCCTCTGACCCATCACAGCTCTGGCTACTAATATGTAATTTCATTGAATTTTTCATGTTGCTCAACTTACTTTTAATATAAGATACAATTACATACAATTACAGTCTTTAAAGAAATTTGTACACCTTACATTTCAAAATGTTTCTAACAATTATTAAATAAAATACAAAACAATTACAGAGTTGACACTCTAATCTGAAAAAAACAATTCTCTGTGTTTTCCCTGTAGATATTATACACAATATATTAAGATGAAACACACAATCGCTTTACTCTTGTGTTAGCTGTATTGTACTATACTAAATTTAATTACCTGAGAAACTTAGAGAAAAAAGGTACAGCTGAACATATTTAAAACAAATAATGCTAGAGCAAATTAAATAGTTTAGTATAGCTGAAATATCATCCTTAAATATGACATAGATTGAGCTCCGAGTGGTCACCATTTTTAAAAAAACGAAAATAAGAAACAAAATTTCCTGTATTTTCTCAGTTTGTAAAGTTAGTTAATTAAGTATTATTGGCGCAAAAGCAATTTTTGGCCATACCGCACTTACAACTTGTTTTATAAGAAACATTCTGCTATAAGTTAAAGCTAAATTGATTTGTAAAAACCAATGTCCCTTAGATAATTAAAAATGTTATTGTGTGGTTTATCTCTAATTAATAAAGTCAATGTTGGATTAAAGAAACCAAAGTGGCGTTGTCTATGTGTTTTAAATTCGTTACACTTGGTTAAAATATATTTAGTGAGCTATTCTCTACAATGAGAACATTCGGGTGCAGTTTCGTTCCCAATCATTTTGCCAGTGTAAATACTGTTCATTGTCAATTGCATTTTTGATATCTGTATAGATAAGGGAGTTGTTTGTTATATTGTTTGTTGACTTAGCCACTTTATCTGCTGCTTCATTACCCGAAATGCCTGCATGGCCTGGCATCCAACAAAAACTTATGGCATATTCTTTTAGGAGTAAATTGCTGTATAGGTTTAAAATATTATTTATAATAGAATGTGTATTCAGTTCTTTATTTTGTAAGGCAACTATGACACTTTTTGAATCTGAATATATTATCCATTTTTTCAACCTTTGAGAAGAAATAAATTGAAGAGCCAGATAAACGGCATGGCATTCAGATGTAAATATGGAGCATTTTGAATGTAATTTTTCAGATATTGTGGAGATAAGGGTAACAACAGCGCTTGCAACTTGGTCAAGGCCTTTAGAGCCATCTGTAAAAATGAAATTAAAATCACTATATTGTTCTCCGTGTGAATTAAAAAGCTGTAAGTAAATGTCAGCAGCAGTTTGTGCTTTTGTCAGATTGTTAAAAATATCAATAGTTGGGAGAGAAATGACGTCCCAAGGAGGTCTTAATTCGCTCGCAGGTAAAATATTAAAGTCTTCTAGGTTTAGGTCAGATAAAATCTTTCTTACTCTCAAACCAAAAGTCGGTATTGCAGAGGGTCTGTTACTAAATAATCTTTAATAAAACGGAGTTGTAACATTTGAAAACATGGAATGTATATGATGGCTTTTGATATGAAAATAGTATCTCAATGTTAACTCATTGCGTCGTTCAGCAAGAGTTGGTTCATGATATAAAACATTTAAACTTTTTATGGGTGATGTGCGAAATGCTCCTGTTGCTACACGTATGCCGGAATTATGGATGGTGTCAAGATATTTAAGAACAGATTTTCTAACTGATCCGTAGACAACGCAACCATAGTCGAGTTTAGATCGAATGATACACCCATAAATTTTGAGCATGGCATCCGTATCTGCACCCCAAGAGGTGTTTGTCAAAACTTTAAGTAAATTTAATTTCAAGTCCACAAGTTTTTCTTAAGTGCTTAATATGAGATGCAAAAGTGAGTTTAGAGTCTAAGATCAAACCAAGAAATTTTGTTTCGCTTAAAACGGGAATGCGGAAGTTTTTGAGATACAGTTCAGGATCGGGGTGGAGCTCGTCGTCGACAGAAGTGTATACTCGTTGTTTTAGTTGTAAAAAAAGTAAAACCATTTAACTCAGTCCATTGGGATAATTTATTAATAGCGAGCTGCAATTGTCTTTTGATAGTGTGCATATGAGATGCTTTACAGGAGATCCGCGGATCATCAACGAATAACCTGCCGTCTACTGTAGATGGTAATATGGTTAAAATATCGTTTATTTTTATAAGAAATAAGGTTACACTAATGACACTACCTTGAGGAACACCTTCCTCTTGATTAAAAGTTTCAGATAAAGTGTTATTCATTCTAACTTGAAATGTCCTGTCTGTTCAAAAGTTTTGAATAAAATAAAACATATTTCCATTAATGTCATAATTTAAAAGGTCTCTTAAAATGCCGTATCTCCACGTTCGATCATATGCTTTCTCAATATCAAAAAATATCGTCACAAGATGTTGCCTTTTTAAAAACGCTTCACGTATATCAATCTCTAAAAGCATTAGATTGTCAATAGTTGAATTACACTTGCGAAATCCGCTTTGTCTCTTAGATAAAATACAACGAGATTCCAATAAATATATTAACCTTGAGTTTATTATTCTCTCAGCGATTGGTCGGTACTTAGTAGAATGTATAGGGTCTTTACCTGGTTTAGGAATGGCAACTATATATGATTTTCTCCATATTGATGGGAATTGTCTATTCAGCCAAACTCTATTAAACAGTTTTAAAATTATTTCCAAATGGGTATCAGAGAGGTGCTTAAGCATACTATTGTGAATTTTGTCAGGCCCTGGAGATGTTTCTTTACATTTATTAACATAAAGAACATAAGATTTTAATTCAGTTATTGTCAGAGGAGAATTGTAATTATTATGAGGTTCAACAGAGGGTCTAAGTATTTTTTTTTTCAGTTTGAGTTTTGTATTTTTGGAAAGTTTGAGAATAATTTTCTGTACTAGAGGCTCGGGAAAAGTTTTCGGCTAAGGTATTTGCTATTTTTTAAATTTCTGTTATTTTATTTCCATTTACTTCAAGATGCATAATAAGTAAAGGGTTGTAATGACCAGATATTTTTTTTATTTTAGCCCAAATTTCTTTTGCTTTTTTATTGTTATTTATGGTACTTATATATTTAATCCAAGATTCTCTTTGGCTTTGTCTTCTAGTTTTCCTAGCGAGTGCACATGATTTTTTAAACAGAAATAAATTTTCAACAGTTGAGTATCGACGGAATATTCTCCAGACTCGTCTTTGTGCTTTATGAGTTTGTCTGCATTCTTCGTTCTACCATGGTTTTGCATATTTAGGTAAATTAGTTGAAGTACGTGGAATGGAATTTTCAGATCCGTTTATAAGAGAGCTTGTAATATGTTGCGCAGCTTCTTTAATATTACCGTTACCAACAATTTCTTCATTGAATGTTAGTGACTCTTGAAAAAGTGACCAATTTGCTAAATGTGTTAGCAGTCTAGGGAAATGCACTGTACTAGTATTCCCAGGTTTTAAAATATTGATGATTAGAGGAAAATGGTCGCTATGATAAAGGTCATTCCAAACAAAAAATTGCAACAGGGTATAAATACGTGGTGAACACAGTGTCAAATCAATGGAATGGAATGTACGAGATGGAAAGTGGAAATGTGTTTTTTCATCCGTATTTAGTAAACAAAGTTGGTGGTCGTCTATTAACGTATCAATTTGATTCCCACGAGAATTTGTAGTATCACTGCCCCAAGTTGTGCTATGCCCATTTAGATCACCTGTGATTATAAACGGTTCTGGTAATTCTGCTATTAGGTTGTTAAGATCTGATTGCGATATTGATTGATTTGGTGGAAGGTACAGACTGCATATTGTGATGAGTTTTGATTGAAATGTAACTTGTGCTGCTACTGCTTGAAAGGTAGTTGTCAAGGGAACAGGCAAAAATGGATAACTTTTTGAAATCAAGAGGGATACACCTCCGCATGCCTTATTTCCATTAAAAAAGTCGTTTCTTAGGTGCGAATACTTTTGTATATTGGCTTTGTGGTTAAGTTTCAAAATTTTTTCCTGAAGTGAGAAACAAACGGGATTATGTTTTTCGATGATATTAAACCCACAATAAAACCCACATAAAACCCACGACAATTCCACAATATAAGTCTATCGGCCATTTTTATTTTTAATGTTTTCTGGAGTTTCCATACCTTTTTCTATTTGCATTTGAGAGTTTTGAGAAGCATCTGAGCAATTCTCGCCGTCTGTAATCATTGTATTTGATGAAAGCTGATCCGGTTTTTATTAAAACGATTTTGTCTGCTTTTAGATATATATTTCGGTTTACATACCAATGGGGATTGAGTTAATTTTTTGTGAAGAACATTGACCATTTGTGGGGTTATTTTCAAGTATTGACTGTTTTTACTAGTGTTTTGAGATAATAACTGATCAGAATTTGATGGGATTGAGATTTTGGATTGCAGAGAAGGTTATGCAGATTTTGATTTTAACACATTGGATGTCTGAGAAGGAGCTGTTGTCAGAGCTTTTGGACATTTGGGTGATACTGTGCGTTTTGTATTGCGAAGTTCAGATTCACTATTGTCAGTCTGTATACCTATGGATTTAGTTGCTTTTGGAGTTTTAACCACTGAAGCATATGAAACATTAAGTCTAGGTTGTGAGCTTAAAACTTTGCTCTTGGCCTCAAAATATGACAAGTTTTGCATTACTTTTATATTTAGTATTTGTTTTTCCTGTTTCCATCTAGGGCATTGACGAGAATTTGTAGAGTGAGATTCGGGACAGTTAGTACATTTTTCTGGCTGATTACAGGTTTTGAAAGTGTGACCGGTTTCAATGCAGCGAGAACAAGTCTCTTTTCCTCTGCAGTTGTTCGTAGAATGGCCGATTTTTGACATTTGAAGCATCGGAGAGGATTGGGAATGTATGGGCAAACTTTACATTCTCAGTACCCTGTTTTAATATCATCAGGTAGTATAGAAGTGTTGAATGTTAAGATTATGTGTTGAGTGGTAACTATTTCTGGACCTTTTTTTTATGGTTATGTGCCGTGCATCTATAACTCCTTGACTGGAGAGACCTTCAATTATTTCAGAAATTGGGAGTGATTGTAACGTCTTATCAGAGATCACGCCTTTAGATATATTTAGAGTATTGTGAGGGGTTACTGAGATTTTAACGTTTCCAAGTTCAGATAATTTCAAAAATGAAGCTGTTTGTTTGTTGGAATTTGTTTCGATTAAGAAGTCTCCTGATGGCATCTGTTTGACAATTTTTGGATTACCAATATTTGCTTCAAGTGCTTTTTGAACTAAAAATGGTGATATAGACGAGAGTTCTTTTCTGTAGAGCTTAAGATCAGAAATTTTGCTGCAGTGGGGTCGTAATTTGTGCATTTAGCATGATTGAAACTAGGTGAGGAAATTGTTCCGCTTTTGTTTCGGCGTGCGGAACTGAACACCATCTGTTTATTTTCAGCCATAGAAAAAAAATAATCAACTTCCACTATCAACTGCACCACCCACCACGGAGTCCAACTAAGGGGGTTAACACCGATGCTGGCCAATAGCTATACGCTCGTAAGTCACCCCTGAAGCAGCCTCCACCCTTAACGAGGTGCCCAGTAAGTGACCCCGGGCTTGATCTAAGCCATCAGATGACGTTTGTGACAAGCCGATTGATGCATACGCATCACTATGCACCTCCCGTTTATCTGAAGCAGGGGCCGAAGCAGTGTGTTGGGGTACCAAGATGCCCCTCAACTACCAGGATCCCCTTTTCAAGGGACACAGGTCTCCACGCACGGTGAACACGAGGGTGGTTTCCTTCCCATCAGAGTTCGATATAAAACCGAAACAAATACGAAAAGCCCTTTACCAGTCAATTTGGCAACCACGACAAGAGTGAAAATTTAATGAATAAATATAATACAAATGGAGAAGTGAAACATAATTAATAAATATACATATATATATATTAATGCAACAAAAATAATGCATAATCAAAAGTATAAAAACTCATAAATATTTGCTCACTAGATCAATGTAATAAATAATGAAAGTCAGAAACTCAAAGCAGGACCGTCGCAGGAGAGAAATAGAAAAATGCTCAGGTCCAGCTCGGGGCCCCGGGTGCGCCGTGCCCGTCACACAAGAGTGTGCCCCTGGGGGGCAGTTTGTAAAGAAAAGTTAAAAATTTTCTGTACTTTACAGATTTTCCCTGAGGAGTGGAAACCCTGAATTATTTCTATATTACTTTCTATACCTATAAGACCTATATAAGAGCAAAATTAACTACAGTGGAACCAGCTTAAAAAGTTTTTCAAGGGAAAGAAATAACTTATTAAATGGGAAAACTTCTTAAACGGTTGAAGGTTAGAAATACACAAATTTTTCGTTTTACCAATAACTAAAATCAGTAAATTTTCTGTACCATTCATGCCAGCCCTAACTAAAAGTGTCAAATGTTTTTTCCTCCATGGCAGTGTTTACTTTTAAAAGCAGGTTTCGTGATTTTTTTGATTTAAAAAAAAAAAAAAAATGGGATTATTTTGATTTAAATCAGATTTTTTTTTATTTTATTCAAATACACTATAAGAGCTTTAATTTATGATTAAAAAAACTTTATAAATGTTTAAACAAAATTAAATTAATAATTAAAATAATTTTTCATTATAATGCATAGCTTTGAATGCATCAAAACTATTACCAATGATGCGATGTTTAACGGTTACCAATGATCGGCGCTTTCACACACTATGGACCGACAGGGGACGAAATAGATTGTGGTTGAATAAATAGTGAAAGGTTGTGTGGTTGAATGAATGTGTTAAGGTAAACCTAACATAAACCATGAAGTTTTAAACCTCCAAAAAAAAATTTTTTTTTTAAAATATCAAAATGCAAACAAATTATAGAAGGATTACTTAAAAGTACACAATGGAGAAGTGGTCCTGCCCTCATTTGCACGCATTTTGAAAACATTTTCTTAAGATTTGAAACTACACTAGATATACTACTTTCCTATACACTTTAAACCAGTGTCTTCATTGCAGAAAAAAAAATGGGAGAGAATTTCTCACCCTGTCTCAAAAACAGGGTGAGATTTCAAAAAAGTTAAGTGAGATTTTTAAAAATTAAAAAAACACGAATAGACTAGGAAAAAAATTATTTCTTTAATTATAATACATTTTTAACACCTTCTAATTGAATATTTTTGCTGCCTCATCATATGGAAAATGTTCTATATCTACTTTTTCATCGGCTGTTATATTTATTTGGCTGAAAAATATCCGTATTTGTTTTGTTTTGACCGTTTCTACCGACGTTTCTTTCATTTTCATTTGTCCGTTACGGAGTAGAAGATGTCGCCTTAATAAGGTATTTGTCCATCTTACATTCATGCACAAAAAGTTTAAACACGTGGTTGCAGCGAAATGTGTTCTGAAAGGGGTTCGGGGGGGGGGGGGGTGCTCTACTGTTCGCAAAAAGTGAAACAGATTTTATTCAAAATGGCAAAAGACTAAATTTTCCCCAAAATTCGTGCATTTTGAAATTGATTAATAGAGTGCGCGAACTTCTCGTGGTAATCGTTTTTTTATTGCGAGAAAGAAAAGAAATAGGCGAGATTCTCGCGCTGTAGTGAAAACACTGCTTTAAACTACCTATGTACAGTGATGAGAGTAGTTCGAGCGTAAAAATGAGGAAATCTAAGAATGAATATATATATATATATATATATATATATATATATATATATATATATATACACATACAAATAATGCTGAAAATACAAATCACGGTGTGTAATTTTTAGATCGCGTAAATATGAATTATGATGAATAATTTTTAAACCCGTAAATATGAATCACAATGAAAAACTTTTAAAGCGCGTGAATATAAATCACATGCATTTAGTAACCCTTTTTCGAAGAAACCGATTCACTTGATTTCGCCTTCAATCTTTTTTTCCCGATAGTTACTGCTACGGATGTCAAAACTTTATTATTTTCTTTTAATGTGATGATGATTAACAAAATTGCTTAAAAGGAAATTATTAGTGTATTTTTCACCAACAAAATGCGAGAATATCTGCCACAATAATAGATTTAAAAAAAAAAATTATTTAAGTTGACGTTTCGGTTACTAACAAGTATATTTTTTATATTTAAAAGAATCTTGCAGAAAGATATTAGTACTAGAGAGGCATGTCGCAGAAAGCCCAAAAAAAATTCTGCCACAGGTTTTTTTTCCCACCTAAATTAAAATCATTATAAAAGAATAATTTAAATTTTTGCTGTTTTAAAAGCCAAAACAAAAGCAGTGAGGGAGCAAATTTTAAGATACTAAAAAATTTAGATCTCAAACATTTTTCAAATTAAAAAAACTGTGGATTTTTTTCAGAAAGAAATTTTGTGCCACCGTAACTGAGATGAACAAAACTTAATAGTTGTGAATAGCTTTTGCAAACCAACAATTGAAAAAATACCATATTATTTGCAAATGTAATTTCATACAATAAAAAGACTTTCGAAAAATATCCTAAAACAGGATCTGAGATTACCTTAAGCATGTAATTTGATTTACCTACATAAAAAGTTAATTAAGGACTGGTAACTAATTATAGCAAAATACTTAGATCAATAGTAAACAAGGCCAAAAGGGCATCTAGTATTGACTCCCAGTAGGAATGTTATAAACTATTTCTTTAATTGTAAATGCATTATTTGATACTTAACTTATCAAACATGTTTTGTATTTAACATAATTTCTTTTAAATAATATTTATAATTAAATTATCTACCACTGCAGAATCACACCTTCATAGTAATAAATTTTTTAGTTGGATTTTTAAAATCTCTCTAACATGAATCCCGACATTGGATTTTAAAATTGCATTAATATGAATCGCAACACTAGGTTTTCAAATTGCGTGAATACCAATCGCGATGTACGATTTTTAAATCACATGAATACGAATCTCAACGTGCCACTTTTAAATTAGGTAAATACGAAAATCGATGTTTGCAATATTAGCAATCGATTGCAATATTAGCAGATTCCGGCACAGTTTCAAATATTCAAAAACGTGAAAATCCGCAAAAGAATCAATCGGCGGAAGAATCACGCGTATGTAAGTGTCTTGTTAGCTAGAATAAGCAAAGGTTTCAAAGTTTGATATTAGATTGAGGATATTCATGAAAATTTCCTCAGATTATAATTTTGGATTAGCGAAAGTTCAAGAATTGATGGTCACGAGAAACGAGGAATTCCACGACATCCCCAGAAAAATCATATGCCTACTCCTAATTTTTGAGATCTGGAAGAATAATACATTCAAACCCAGAATACAATCATCCCTGCCACTTTTAGCAAAAGATTTTATAAAGTAATTTTTAAAAAAAATTTATGAGGACACAGCAAAGAAAAAAACGCCATTTTGAAAGATAGAAAATTGAGCACTTTTTACAAAATCCTAATGAAGAAAAGCAACTTTAAAGTAAAGGCTTTTAAAAAACGTAAATCAAAAATAAGCACCCTTAAGCACTTTTTAAAAAGGCTACGCACCCTGTTTTAACACAAATAACCAATAAAAATAATTTTTGTGAGTAAAAATGAAAGTATTCTGTTTAAAAATAAAGTACTTAAAGTAATTATAAAGTTTAAAAAGTAATTAAATTAAAAGTTAAAGTAGTTATAAAGTTTAAAACAACAAGGAGTTTCAAGACAGTTTCTGTTATCTTTTCAAAACGAATTAGCTTAATTCTTTTTAATGGTGGAATGATAGAGCAGGAATTTGCCAGTCTGAAAAATGTGCTTGCTTTTAACAAGCAAACCCCGATTTTAGCAAGCAATACTTTTGCGATTCCTAAAATTTCTACCTCTTCAGTTCAACTAATCCTTTCTTAGAAAAATCCATTTAAGATTCCAAAGGCAACAGAAATGAGTCATAAATCCAGCAATTGTGGGTGGGAACTTTTTCCAAAAGCAGTAATACAAACGACAATATTTTTCAGACCACGAGTCTCATCCAAAAAACAACAACACAAGGAAGAAAAATTATAACAGTTGAAAAGCTTACTTTTTTTACACAGAAAGAAAAACTAAATACTATATTTATAATTTAGTAAGTAGGTAACACTATCTGGACAAAAGTATCCAGACACCCAAGTGTATGGACTTAAAGCGTCCTGAGGCACATATTATATATAATACACATGTCTGGAAAGACTTTCCTTGCAGTTTTTGATAGGAATTGACTTCCATCATAGCTGAAGTGAGTGCTTGCAGTGAGGAGGCTCGATATAACTTGTTATGTAATCTGTGTTCTAATTCCTCACAAAGAGAATTAGATAGGGCCTCTGAGAAGACCAGTTCAGTTTTTGAATACTCATTTCGTGAAACCATGGATGTGCAAGCCCCGATGTGTGAATGGAGCCTGCTGGAAGAGAATTGGGCGGAAATATTGCCGTAATGTTGGGATTGCAGCATTGTTCACATCCATTTCAAAGTTCATGTTTCCCAACCACAGGAACTAACATACACAGGCCAAACCACGAGAAACACCCACCACCATCACCATAAAAATCGGGTGTCTGGATAGTGTATAAACTTTTATGAGCAGTTATTATAAAAAGAAAGCATTCCTTCGCACTCAATTATAAGAAGAAAACTCGACTGTATAGGAACCATTTAATTAAATAGTTAAAAAATTTCATAATTTTATTTTGTGAAATGTACATTTAAATTTAGTAATGATGGTATTGGGATAAATAAGTAAGTTGAATTCAACGTTAGATAACCAAGAGTCGTATAGTTCATATAGAGTCATAATCATATAGTTATTAAGTTTCAAATACCAGCTTGTGTTATCCAATCCTAATAGCCTCTGAGATCTTCTTCAATTTGTTGTTTTTTCTCTAAGTTTGTGAAAGTCACCCCTCGCTTTTGCTTTTTCTCTTTCTTTTGAAAACTCACTGAAACGAAAAGTATTTGAATATTATGAAAACCCACACAAGTTTTTTTTTTCTTTTTTAGACAAATTTTTTTTAAAAAATTGATTATTGACAGTATTGTAAGAAAAGAAACTTTTGAACTGAGCATTTGCACATGACTAACAAGTTTGGTGCACAAAATACTGTAATTTTGCTGAGGCATTATTGATTTAAAACTTGAAAATTTAGTTTGAAAGAAATTTCCATCCACCAATTCTACTCCTTCATAATAAGCAAAAGCAATTTTACTAAAGTTGCAGCAGTTTTAAGTTTAATTTGAAAGTTTTATTTCAGGGCCCGTGACTTTTTAAAAAATTTTTCTTTTAAAATTTAAAAAAAATCGGATTTTTTGATTTTTATTCAAATATACTGTAAGAACTTTATAAGTAGAAGTTATTATGTAGAACTTTTTATACTAAAAAAACTTTACAAATGCTTAATCATACTTTATAAATGTTTACTCATTAAATTAATATTAAAACTATATTACAAGAATATTTTAGAAGCTCTAACTACCTAAAACAATTTTTCCTTATAATACATAGCGTTGAATGCATCAAAACTATTTTGAAACAAATGCATGATTGAAATTTAAAGACTAGATGAAATAGAGAATTTAAAGAATATTTTAACTATTCAAAAGTTTCAATTAACAAACCATAATTTTAATTTAAAATAGTGATTTTTTTTTCTTTCGATTTTTAAAATGACTAAATGTAACAGATTGTGTTTATAAATGTAGTCATTCATCAGAAAATAAATAAACATTTAATCTATACATTTTTATATTAAAATATTCATTCATTTTTAATCTTACATCAAAATAGATAAATTAAGCAAAAAAAATTTTTTTTTTAAATCTTTGAAAAAAAATTTTTTGCAAAATTTCCTTAGAGAAAATCTGAAAACGTCAAAGATACTGTAAACATATTATGAGAAAAAAATACTTTAATCTGTACTTTCAATTTCAAGAATCAAAGGATTTATAAAAATGTAATTTCAAATGTGTTGAAATTTAACACATACCAAGAAAGAAAGTAATTTCGTTAGCTAAAATGAATTAATTCAGCAATAATAAATTTTAAAACTAAAGCAGCAATTTATTTAAAATACATTTTAAAACTAAGAAAAGAAATAAAAGTATTAATAATTTAAAACAGTGTTTTTAAATTTTTCAAATCAATATATATATAAAAAAAATCAGTTGATTTAAATCATTTAATTCCTCAACAATCTACCTGATTTAATCAAACATGATTTAAATTGTGATTTCAATCAACAAACCCTGTTTTATTTTAAAAAGAAACATTAAAAATAATAACATAATTATCGACTCACACAGGAAAATACAAATTTAATTTAATTCAACCTTGATTGCAATTTTTCTTACAAAAAGATCAAGTTAAGTAGTGTTGCAACGTTTTTGTGAGAAGTTTTCTATTTCTTATTAAAAAAAATTGGAAAATATATAATTGAATTGAAACTGTAATAAAAATGATGATATAATAAAAATATAATTAGGTAGGTAGGAACTTTATTAACGTCGCACTAGAGCTGCACAATGCGCTATTGTCGACGGTCTAGGGAACATCCCATCCCCCGAGGATGATCCGAAGACGTGCTATCGGAATTTCAACCCTCGAAAGAGGGGATGGCTCCTCTACTTGCGTGCAAAGTAGAGCTCTTTAAGGTAGAACAGCTTAACACGGACCAATACTGCACACCCTTGGCCCTTACAAAAACTGATCAAAGTGGTCACTTGCCCGCTTACTTACCTCAGCCGGTGATGCTTCACTTCAGGGTTCTACTAGAAACTGTGTCTTTACGCATTGCAGACAATAATACAATTAAAATACTAACTACTAACATGTTTATTGAATATTACTTTAATTATAAAAATGAATTTAACAAAACAGTGCAATTAGTATGCCAAAATTATTAGATGTTATAATGAAAATAAATTAACACCTAATGCAATTCAAAACAAAAATAAAATATATCAGACAGACACTGAATTTGGGGAATCATCCAGAAATTAAAAACTCAAAAATCTTTTTTCTCACTTTAGGGTTGAAATATTTAAAAACTTTAAATGACTATTAAATAAATTAAGTAGCATGGGAAACTTTAAACAAAAAATTACTGACTCACCCACTCAAAACACCAAGTACTAGATTGAGAACAAAGAAAGATCCCAGAATGATAAGGCTAAGAAAATAAATCTAGGGCCAACTGTTACCACAAGAATCATTCACCTGAAATCAACAACAAAGATCTTTACATTACAGTCAAGAGAATTGTTGTCTAACAACCACACAAAGAAGAATTTAAATTAAGACTTTGTCCTGATTTAGTCCATACCGCGGAAGAAATTTTTTGTCGTAAATTCTCTTTCTCCTGCATTACTAATTTAAAAGAAAGAAAAAAGTAAGTTCCGGAAAACATGGAGTAAGTCAAAGTTTCAACGGCTGAAAAAAATAATTCAAGATATTAAAATGCAAACAAATTATTTGAAGAGAACTTCTTTGTTGCGTAATCCTAATTTATCATCTCGTAATTTATTTTCCTTTGTATATTTTAAAATTTTCTTTTCAGTATTTGAAACTTCACGGCTTACTCAAAGTTTGTCTGAACTCACTTTTTCTACACTTTAAATAAGTAATGAAGGTGAAGGAGAATTTGAGAGGAAAATTTTCTTTTGCTTCCTCTTAAAAGTTTCTCTGTCTTGGTAATTTTATCCGTATCTGGAAATATTGCCAGACGTGGGAAATTCTCAATCAATGGCAACACTCTAAGGTGACAAGGCTAACATGACCTTTACTTCTTGGGCAACTAAACTAGGGTAAATTAAACTTGGTTAGTTGTACTATTGACAGAATAATTTTACCAATACTGGTCAACAGAACAATCTTCTAGTTTTCTAATTTCCTCAAAATTCAGAATTCTTAACAATTTAAATTCAAAATTCTAAAAGGCAGCAAATGACCACAGTTAATCACCGTGCACAGCCAAATCTTTCAACAAAAAATAAGCACCTTTTAAACACTCAAACATTAAGGAAATGCAAAATAATTCTCAAAGACTTTACATGATCATGATAAAATAAGTTTCTGACAAAGAACTCTTTTCTTGATTATATTAGCCATTATAAAATGATCAAAAGATTTTTCGGTTTGAGATCTCAGAATGGAAAAGGAAGCCTGAAATTGAGAATATCTTGCAAGTTGCAGCAGAGTTGCAAATGACAGTGCAATAATCTCACCGAACCCAGCTCAATAGACGCGCATGCAGACTCACAAGTATTTTATCAAACATGCAAAATGATTGATGCTTTCATACAATATGAACTGGCGGTACACTGAAATATATTGTGGTTAAATGAATTGTGAAAACAGTGAATAGAACAATGTGAAAAGCACGCCTTTGCATAATATGTGTCACCTTAAAAGGGATCTTAAAAAATTAAAATAAAAAAGAAGCACCTTCAAGCACTTTTTAAAATCGCTACGCACCTTGTTTCACATGGATCAATTATTCAATTATTTAGTAATTGACCGCTTGTACCAAACATCCAATTGGTATTTGGTTCAAGCAGGGGTAATTGTGAGCCCAACTCAAAACTCCTCAAAATTTCTTGATTAAAATCATAAATGACGCATTTCAAAAATTTAATGTCTTTATAAATTTAAAATCATTGATATTTTCAAAACATGAAAGTCTAAATAAATTATAAGCAGTTATAACTCATATATAAACTTATACATAATTATTAATTATATTAAATTATAATTAATAATTATGTATACTTTTATCACTAATTATATTTATTTTCTACCAAAAAAAATATTTACAAATGAAAGAGATGTCAAGTATAAATTCTAGTTATAAGATTTTTAAATAAAATATACAAGAATTTTTACACATAAATGTGATCGATGATTTCTTGAAATTTCTGTACCTTGGATTTCCAAAAATTTCCGGATCGCGGCCAGCTAAAAATCCGGATTTTTCGGAGCACAAACATCTCTGGTTTAAGTTAATTGTCACAGGTATTTACTTCTCTTACCAAACATTTAGATTTTAGCCAATTTGATAGTCAGTTATTCGAAATCAATTCACTATCACGAGGTGTCAATCTGAATCATTATTTTCATTAAAACCAAATTAGTTTAGTCAGCTTATCGTAAAAATTATGCAACAAAACTTACACAGGTATTTAAAAAATTTATGCAAAAACTATCATTTAAATTCAATTTCATAAAACGATACTTCTAATCCCTGTAATGTAAAAGCCAGTAGGTAATAATTTATTTACTTTTTCTCCAATGTAGTATTCAGTCAATTCAACATCATAATTTAGTTGAGAAACTTTTAAAAGAACAGATAATAGCTTTACCCAGGAGAAGTTTATTAAACACAATAAAGAAATAAAAAAAAACTTCTAAATAGAATGAATATGCAGTTGATGATTATGAAATAAAATATTTAAATAAAAAAAAATGAATATGCTGATGCTGCTGCTTTGTTGGATTTCCGCTACCCATGCTCAGGGTTGCCACTCAAACCTGGGGGAAAAAATTCCCTGTGTATTCCCTGTACATAATTTACACAATATATTAAGAGGAAACACAATTACTGTGCTCTTGTGCAAGCTATATAGGGCTAATTATATTCATTAATTTCAATTGCTGGAAAAACTTGAGAAAAAAAAAGGAACAACTGAATATACTTAAATAACGCAAAAGTAAATGAAATAGTTTAGTATAGCTGAAATATCCTGCTTAGATATCCCATACATTACGCTTTGAGTGGTCATTATTTAAAAGAGGAAAATATGAAACAAAATTACCTGTATTTTCCCAGTTTGTAAGAAAAAGAAATCAAAATTTCCTGCATTTTCTCTGCTATTTTAGGTAATTTTTAAATTCCCCGTATTTTCCAGGTCTTCCCTGTGACAACCCTGAATGCTGCAGCAATTTTGACTGCTAATACAATATGAAACAATTTTTATCTTTGTAATGTGAGTTCAAAGAATGAATACTAACATTGTATAGAACACTGGTCCATCCTTCATTGGTAACACATTGGATAACAGTGAGCATGGCCAGACCAAAATTGTCAAAATTTATGATTCCGTAATTTGGATCGTCCCAATAGAGGAGGCACACTTCTCCCACACCTTCACACTGGAAGTCAGAATCACCACACGGATGAGGTTCTCCTTTGATCGATATCTCACCTACAATAAAATAGTTTAGTTACTTCTTTAGAGTTAATACATATATTCAGGGTTGGCAGGTTTTTGACATGTGACAGTTTTTGACAGTTTAAACCATGGTTTAAACTGTCATGTCAAAAACCTCATTGTCAAAAATGTCGAAAATGTCAAAAACCTATATTCATATGTTAAATTTAATTAATACATAAAATTTATATATTTTTTAAAGGATAGTGTTTCTAAATATGTTCTAGAAAAAAAAATTTAAAATTTTGAAGAAACACTTATATTTTGAATAGTAACCAAAATCTTGTACTTTTGAAAACTCACATCTTTTGTAATATTATGTATTCATTTTCATGTGTTATTGAAAATCTGCAGTGATATTATTAAGAAAATTATTTATAACCAAATTTAGTGTATAGTATAGATCAGTGGTGCGCAAACTAGGGGTCGCCAAAATTTTTATGAAATGCATTATCCCTGCATGCTGCATACCATACAGTGTGCATATAAAGAGTGAATCGCCATCACTCACTGTTTAATTGCAATTGGATTTCCGAAATGTCACGAAATATCGAGTCAGAAGTCATAAAACGCATACAAAATTTATCTGTATTTGCTTTACAACTGGACGAGACTACCAATATTACTAAAATGTCACAACTAATTATTTACGTTAGGTTTATTTTTAATGAAGATATAACAGAAACGTTTTTATGTTGCAAAAATTTGGAAGGAAAAACAACTGGAGAAAAAATATTCGAAGTAATAAATGAATATTTTGAAACAAAGTCCCTTACCTGGGCAAACTGTGTTGCGGTTTGTACTGATGGTGCTGCAGCATTAACAGGTTCGAATAAAGGGCTCAGAGGCTTAATTCAGAAGGTGGCACCTCATATGGTATTTAATCACTGTATGATTCATCGGAAAGCTCTTGTTGCAAAAGATATGGATGAAGAGTTGCACAACGTATTACAAGACGCTGTTAGTTCAATTAACTACATTAAATGCAACAGCCGTCTCTTTTCAATACTTTGCAATGAGATGGGCTCAACGTATGAGAAATTACTGTTACACATCGAAGTCAGATGGCTTTCACGTGGGAAAATACTACGACGGATATTTGATTTGAGAAATGAAGTGTACATGTTCTAAATCGAAAAGAAACATAGATTGGCAAGTTATTATATCAATGAAGTTTGGCTAGGGAAGCTGAGCTATTTAGTTGATATTTTCAAAAAACTTAACGACTTAAATTTGAGCTTGCAGAGTGAGAATTCAACTATCATAACTACAGCCAGTAAAATTCAAGCTTTTAAGAATAAGTTTAGTCTCTGGCAAACTGAACTGAATAAAAACAACACCAACATGTTCCCTTGCTTTAACGATTTTATCAAGGAAAATAATATAGATGTATTTACATTTAAAAACATCATTTCCAATCACATTGAAAAGTTAAAGAAAATTTTTTCGAGAAGATTCGAGGATTTTCCTGAAAACGATCTTGGTTGGATTCGTGATCCATTTTCCTTTGACATATGCAGTTCAACGCTTCAAATTAGTGAGAAAGAGCAATTGATAGATCTGATTAGTGATTATACTCTTCGAAATCAATTTAAGACTCAGCCTTGCCAAACATTTTGGCTATCCGTGGAAAAACAATATCCCGTTTTATGCAAGAATGCCATCAGAGTGTTAATACAATTTGCATCAACGTATTTATGTGAAACTGGATTTAGCAAACTAGTTTCAATAAAAACTAAATACCACTCGCGTTTAAAACCTGAAGATGATATGCGAATTGCAATTAGCAACATACATCCAAACATCGATGAGATAATTAGAAACTTGCAGCCACATACATCTCATTAAAGGGCAATTTACTGATTTTTGTGTTATACAAAAAGTATTTTCTTAAAATTATAAATAAAATTAATATGAGTCAAATATGATGATGTTTTTATTCGATGAAACGAAAGAAATGCTCGAAATATACATCGTATTTGTGAACATTTATCTCTAGGGGTCGCCAAAAATTTTCTCTCTACAAAAGGGGTCGCGGTCAAAAAAAGTTTGCGCACCACTGGTATAGATTATACTAAAAATTAGACATTTTTAAAGATAAACATTAGCAGTTTTGTACATTAGACATCTTCTTTTAAAGAAAAATCTTTTTAATATTTTTTTAAATCTTCTTAATAATCTTTTTAACATAAGACAATACAAATTTAAGTGCTTTCTGTTAAATACACAGAGTAGTTAGTGTCGATTTACAGTATATTCAGCCTATTCATTTTGCTGAATATGATATAGTTTTGTTGAATATCTAAATATTCAGCTGTTGAATAATTACTTCTTGCTTTCAAGATATGCATTATTTGTATTCTTAATATGAGTGGAGAAAAAAAAATTAAGAGATAAAAATTGTTTTAAAATGATAAGTGTAATAATTATAAATAAATATAATGAACAATATGAATTATATTTATCATTATTCATAAATATAACTACTTTTAAATTCAAATAAACATACTGGATAATAAAGATATTCGGTATAACATTAAAAAAAATTTTTATACACTTGTATCTTGTATCAAGTTTGTATTTATACAACATAACTTGTAAGTTCCTTATAAATATTAGTTATATGTTCCTTATATGTCAAAAATGCATAGTAATAAACTTTTAATTTTCTTAAGTATTAAAAAGAAAAAAGAAATTTTTAAATATAAATATTTAAACAATTTTTGTGCAAAATTTTTCTGCACATGCATTTGAATATAAATTTCTGAGATTTTAAATCTGTTATTTTACCTTAATTTTAATTAAAAAATATTTTAAAACCTGCTGATTACCTATAGTATAATTAAATTTCAATATAATGCATGGCAACTGTTGGTAGTTTTGAAGTTTATATATTTTCTTGGCAAACTTCAGTTTTTGACATTTTTGACGGGTTTTTGACGGTTTAAACCAGTATTATACCCTTGTCATGTCAAAAACCACTTTTTGACGTCAAAAACCCAACCCTGCATATATTGAATATACATATAACTGATAGCAAAATATTCACATACATATTAATATACAAACAATAAGACAGCAAAATATTTGTAAACAAACAGATATACAAACACTGAATAATACATATACTCTGTGGCAGAATTATTTTGGCCTTCTGCAACAGAATTTAAAGCAACAGAAACGTATTTGCAACAAAAAAAAAACCTTTTTGGTTAAAATAAAATTGTGCGTATTTTTTTTAAATGAAGATGTAATATTTTTTTACTGTCATATCACAGCAATATTCTCACATTTTGTAGGAGGAAAACACAAGAATAATTTCCTTTTTGCAATTCGTAAATCATAATCACATGAAAAAAAAATTATCAAGATCATTTCTTATCCCTCTGATGCGTGAAAAAGGAATCTTTTGAATATAATTATTGAGAGAAAAAAATCTTTCAAACATTTCTGCAGAAAAGATATTTTTTACTTCAATATTCTTTATTTTTCATTCTTATCAAATAAGAATAAAAAAATTACGAGCATTTCTTTCCCCTCTGATACGCGAAAAAGGCATCTTCCAAATATAATTTCAAAAAAGGAAACTAATATTTTTTGTCTATCTAAAGGAAAATTCTTTTTGCAATAACTCTATAACGCTCTGCAACAATGTCACCGTGTTATTACGGTTCTGGCACGGGGTGCATATACATGCTTTATATATTTTGAAAAATATATATTTTGAGGTGCCAACAATACTGCCATTTGCATGTATGTGTAAAAGAGTAAATAAACAATGTACTTTTAAACCAACATCCAGGGCAGAAATAATAAGCTCTAAAAAAGTATTCCCTATGTTCATTACTAAGACAATCACTTATCCTGGTGACCAACTTGGCAATATTACAAGATTATATATCAGCATAGAACAACAGTTATCCAAAGTAATCAAGTATTTTTTTTTACCCATTTTAAAGCATGTTGTTTTTTACAATTGTATAAACTCGAAAGTACGAGATTCTGAAATATATTTGTGAACTTAAAATATTGCTTTGAAGATAATGTTTGAAACTTAAAAATCTAAGATTTTGGTTGGCAGTAAGGACAGACTGAGCAAAAGTTCTGAGACACATTTTCTTTGAATGGAATTTTCTCGAAATACAAAATGCTTATTTTCCACAGTTTAAAAGCTTTTTAAAATAAAACAGCAGCTTACACACAATACATAAATATTTATAAACAATAGCTTCATATTTACAATTTGCTAATATATTGTTTTCATTAGAATACAAATATAGTTTGTCTAAAGTAAGAACTCCCTAGCCATTGGTCTGGACCAGTGGGGGTGACTATCTTAACGAAGTAGAACTATTTCAAGTAGGGGTGAAGGGTCAATGTTTAGGACAGGCTTTGGCTCGGTCTGGTTGGCGAGAGAAAGGGAATTTCTTTCTCTGGTCTATTGTGTTAGCCCTAGAATGAAGAGAAGCTACCCTGACGAACTATATGCTAGTTTTACATTAAAAATATATCATTTTTTATTTTAAAAAAATTTAAAAAAAGAATCTTATAAAAAACATAACACTTTTGTATGGAATTTCAACTTAGCCTGGCATTACTTTCTTTTACAATAGAAGCCTAACTAATAATCGTTCTTTTAGAGAAGCCTTCAAAAATAAAGCTCATTAGCAATTTTTAACAGAAACTATTTCGAATGGACTATTAATTATTTTGATAATCTATAGAAAAATGTTTTCATAGTTTTAAAAATAAATAGTATTAAAATTAAAGGTTACATCAGAATTGAATTTGCAGAATTCTAGTTCTGAATTAATTTTGTTTTACATATGCAGTAGCACGGCAGCTAAAAATTAACAAAACAAGCTTAATAATGATTTTTGTTGAAATGAAGACAAAGCAGAACTGTTTATGATTGTTGATGAATTTAGTTATTTTCTTTTGAATCAAAAAGTTTGATGGGAAAACTAATGCAATATCTTTTTCATAATTTAGTCAATATATTGTTTTTAGAATTATACATTCGACAGGATATTATGTATATAATTATACATTCTAAACCCTAAGGCATTTCTAACACATAAGAACATTCCTTTAACTTTTAAGAACATTCCTTATGCATCGTTTCGGGGTTGGGGATTTAGAAGTCCTAAACTGGTTTTGGATAGGACATGTAGGTTTTACTGTCTTAAACTGTCCTAAACTGACTAAAACTACCTTAAAGTGTGCAAAACCTTGAACATTGGTAAAAGGTAAAAATTCTATATGTGTGACCATTGTACACATAATAATTGCATATATTAATAAATATTTGATACTTTTTTATACAATTTGCTTTAACTTATTAAAATAAAATAATATAATATAAGAGGAAAAGATTTATAACGTTTGAAGCCCCACAATTCTATGAACAACAAAAGTGAATACTGTATCTTTAAATATGAATAAATATGCTTTTAATACTGATAAATTACGTTTTCGCATAAAGATAAATAATGCAATATTAAAAATAATAATAAACTTTTTTTAATAAAACAAAAAGTTCTCACCATTATGTTTCTTGCTCAAAAATTAACCCTTTATTTTTCACAATATTTTTTCCAAATTGTGACATAATTTGAATAAAAGAGTTTTGGACAGTTAAGACAGTTTTGGACAAATTGGTTGTGGACAACAGGCTTTAAACACTGAATTAATCCAAGCTGTTATAAACCTTGCATATTCTGCATCTTTTATACATAATTTTAGAGAAAAAAAAATTCGAAAATTTCAGCAGAAATGAAAACCAAAATTTTTTTAACTTCCAAAAGGAAAAATCTCACTGCAAGAACACTGTAATGCTCTGTGACAATGTCGTCGTCATTCTGCCAAGGGGGTACCACTAATTATGAAATATTGTCCCCATCTTTCTGCACCACTCCCACTAGCCTTACAAAGAACTCTTCCCAATATTTTCTTTTATAGAAAATATAAAATTTTAGAAATTTTATAAACATGAGCGATGATACAAAAGCTAGTTGTGGAGAAGAATAACGTTTAACACATTAGAAGAAGAAAAATAAATACCAGTAACATTATCAAAACAAGTTTTGAGCATTTTTTCAGAGAAAAGCTCCAGACCAATGATTACATAGATGATGATGACAAAAATGACGAGAAGGGCGATGTGGAGGAGGGGAATCATGGCTTTTAGAAAGGAATTGAGCACCACTTGAAGACCTAAAATAAGAATCACAAAATAAGAAATCACTTATTTTGGGTGCAACATTAAGTGATTAGAAGTGCACACACAAGAATAGCTGAGACACAATCTTTATAGTTCGAAAAGAGCTAATTATAAATATGATCATCTGAGATGGCAAATTGAATTCATCAATAAAAAAATACATTTATTCAGAGTATCTTCTTATCTGATTTTCTTAATTAAAACATCATTAATTTGAACATTTATGATTAAGAACTCTTAGCACAAAACCCTATATTACTACTCGAGTATCCGATCAGTTTAAGGGTAGAGTTTATTGCAACTCAACTAAGAATTGTTTTAGCGTTTAAGGAAGTGTGGAACATGCAACTTTCAAAAATGTTCAGATTTGTTAAATTACATAAAAATATGAAAATTTTTTTAAAAATTATGATTTTCTTTCAACAAAAAAAAAAGGAAGAAATTTTCTTTTCTTCCATTTGTTCATTAAAATAATGAGAAATTATTTTTTTCCCTTGTCATGAACTAAAATTTTGAGTGCTCCTTTCACCTACTTTCTTCCTACTTTTTTCATACTGAAAAATATATGTTAACCACTTCCTTAATAATCACAAGTAAATTCTGGTATGAATATAATTAAATTGAAAGGCAAGTTTCTAATATGAGCAAGAATATGCAAGTATATCATATAAACTACAGCTGGACTATAGATGAATATAACTTGTCATAATTAAATACAAATGCAAGTGTATAATATAAGCAAGTACTTAATATATACTATAGCTGGACTAACCACAAATATTGCTCGTTATAATGAAATTGAAGTGCAGGAGTTTAATATAAGCAAGCATATGGAAATATATAATATAAACTATAGCTGGAAAAAAGATTAATATAACTTGTTATAATTAAATTAAAATGCGAGCATATAAAATGAGCAAGTATATGCAAGTAAATAAAATAAACTGTACCTGGACTCAAGATAACTATAACTCTTCAGAATTAAATTGAAATGCAAGTCTATAATATAAGTAAATATATGCAAGTATATAATATAAACTATAGCTGGATTCATGATTAATATAACTTTTCATGATTAAATTGAAGTGCAAGTATATAATATAAGCAAGTATAAGCAAGAATATAATATAAACTATGCAAATATATAATATAAGCAAGTAAATGCAAGTATTTAATATAAACTATAGCTGAACTCATGATGAATATAACTTGTCATAATTAAATTGAAATGCAAATGTATAATATAAGTATATGCAAGCATTAAATATAAACTATAGCTGGACTTATGATGAATATAACTAGACAAAATTAAATTGAAATGCAAGTTTATAGTACAAGCAAGTATATAATATAAACTATAGCTTGACTAATGAAGAATATAACGTGTCATAATTAAAGTAAAAATGCAATTGTAAAGTATAAGCAAGTATTTAATATGAACTAAAGCTGGACTCATGATGATTACAACTTGTTAAAATAAAATTGAAATGCAAATGTATAATATAAGCAAGAATATGCAAGGATATAATATAAACAATAGCTAAACTAAAGATGAATATAACTTGTCATAATTAAATTAAAATGCAAGCATATCATATAAGCAAGTATATAATCTAAACTATAGTGGGACTAATGATGAATATGACTTGTCATAATTAAATTAAATTTAAATGCAAGAGTATAATATATGCAAGTACATAAAATGAACTATAACTCAAGATTAACATAACTCGTCATAATTACATTGAAATGAAAGTATAAAATATTACCAAGTATATGAGAGTATACATAATATAAACTGTAGCTACACTCCTGAAGACTATAATTCCTCATAATTAAATTGAAATGCAAGTATATAATATAAACTACAGCTGGACAAATGATTAAATTGAAAACCATGATCATAGTATGAGAAGTATATGCAAGTAAATTATATAAACTATAGCTGGAACAATGATGAATAGAACTTGTCATAATTAAATTGAAATGAAAGTACAAAATATTATCAAGTATATGAAAGTATATAATATAATCTGTAGCTGGACTCCTCAAGAGTATAACTCGGCATCATTAAATTGAAATGCAAGTGTATCCAATATATGCAAGTATATCCAAGTATAAAATATAAACTATAGCTGAACTAAAGATGAATATAAAGAGTCATAATTAAATCGAAATGCAAGTATATCATATAAGCAGGTATATGCCAGTGTACATGTATAGCTTACATAATATAAGCAAGTATATGCAAGTATAAAATATATAGATGAATATAACTTGTCATAATTAAATTGAAATGAAAGTACAAAATATTATCAAGTATATGAAAGTATATAATATAATCTGTAGCTGGACTCCTCAAGAGTATAACTCGGCATCATTAAATTGAAATGCAAGTGTATCCAATATATGCAAGTATATCCAAGTATAAAATATAAACTATAGCTGAACTAAAGATGAATATAAAGAGTCATAATTAAATCGAAATGCAAGTATATCATATAAGCAGGTATATGCAAGTGTACATGTATAGCTTATATAATATAAGCAAGTATATGCAAGTATAAAATATATAGATGAATATAACTTGTCATAATTAAATTGAAATGCAAGTATAAAATATTATCAAGTATATGAAAGTATATAATATAAACTGTAGCTGGACTCCTGAAGAGTATAATCCCTCATAAATAAATTGAAATGCAAGGATATCATATAAGCAAGTACATAATATAAACTATAGCAGGACAAATGATGAATACAACTTGTCATAATTAAATTGAAATGCAAGGGTATAATATAAACCATAGCTGAACTCATGATAATTATAACTCAACATAATTAAATTGAAATGCAAGAGTATAATATAAGCAAATATATGCAAGTATATATAATAAACTATATCTGGACACACGATGAACATAACTTGTCATAATTAAATTGAAATGCAAGTGTATTATATAAGCAAGAATATAATATAAACTGCAGCTGGACTCATGATGAATATAATTAAATTAAAATGCATGAGTATAATATAAGTAAGTATATAAAATAAACTATAGCTCGACTCATGATTAATATAACTCAACATAATTAAATTGAAATGCAAGAGTATAATATAAGCAAGTATATGCAAGCATATAATATAAACTACAGCTGGACTCACGATCAATATAACTCGCCATGATAAATTGAAAGGCAAGTGTATAATATAAGCAAGTATATGGAAGTATAAAATATAAACTATTATTGAACTAAAGATGAATACAACTCGTCACAATCAAATTGAAATGCAAATGTATAATATATGCAGGTATATAATATAAACCATAGCTAGACTCAAGAAGAATATAACTAGTCATAATTAAATTGAAATGCAAGTGTATAATATATGCAAGTACATAAAATGAACTATAGCTGGACTCAAGATGAATATAATTCGTCATAATTCAATTGAAATGAAAGTATAAAATATTATCAAGTATATGAAAGTATATATATAAACTGTAGCTACACTCCTGAAGAGTATATAATTCCTCATAATTAAATTGAAATGCACGTGTATAATATAAGCAAGTAAATAATATAAACTATAGCTGGACTAATGATTAAATTGAAATACAAGAGTATAGTATGAGCAAGTATATAATATAAACTATAGCTGTACTAATGATTAAATTGAAATGCAAAGTCATAGTATGAGCAAGTATATGCAGGTAAATAATATAAACTATAGCTGGACACATGAAGAATATAACATGTCATAATTAAATTGAAATGCAAGAGTATTATATAAGGAAGTGTATGCAAGCATATAATATAAACTACAGCTGGACTCACGATGAATATAACTCGCCATATTAAATTGAAATGCAAGTGTATAATAAAAGCAGGTATATGCAAGTATATAATATAAACTATAGCTGGACTCACGATAAATATAACTCGCCATATTAAATTGAAATGCAAGTGTATAACATAAGCAGGTATATGTAAGCATAAAATATAAACTATAGCTGAACTAAAGATGAATATAACTTGTCATAATAAAATTGAAATGCAAGTATATCATATAACAAGTACATAATATGAACTATAGCGGGACTAATGATGAATATAACTTGCCATAATTAAATTGAGATGCAAGTATATAATATAAGCAAGTATATGCAAGCATATAATATAAACTATAGCTGAACTAAAGATGAATATAAAGAGTCATAATTAAATTGAAATGCAAGTATATCATATAAGAAAGTATATGCAAGTGTATATGTATAGTTTATATAATATAAGCAAGTATATGCAAGTATAAAATATATAGATGAATATAACTTGTCATAATTAAATTGAAATGCAAGTATAAAATATTATCAAGTATATGAAAGTATATAATATAAACTGTAGCTGGAATTCCTGAAGAGTATAATTCCTTTTAATTAAATTGAAATGCAAGGATATCATATAAGCAAGTACATAATATAAACTATAGCGGGACAAATGATGAATACAACTTGTCATAATTAAATTGAAATGCAAGTGTATAATATAAGCAAGGGTATAATATAAACTATAGTTGAACTAATGATGAATATAACTTGTCATAACCAAATTGAAATGTAAATGTATAATATAAGCAGGTATATGCAAGTATATAAAATAAACTATAGCTGGACTCATGATGAACATAACTTGTTATATATAAATTGAAATGCTTGCGTATAATATATGCAAGTATATAATATAAACCATAGCTAGACTCAAGAAGAATATAACTAGTCATAATTAAATTGAAATGCAAATGTATTATATAAGCAAGAATATAATATAAACTGCGGCTGGACTCACGATGAATATAACTAGCCAAGATAAATTGAAACGCAAGTGTATAATATAAGCAAGTATATGCAAGTATAAAATATAAACTATAGCTGGACTCAAGATGAATATAACTCGTCAAAATTAAATTGAAATGCAAATGTATAATATAAGCAAGGATATAATATAAACTATAGCTGAACTAATGATTAATATAACTAGTCATAATCAAATTGAAATGCAAATGCATAATATAAGCAAATATGCAAGTACATAATATAAACAACAGTTGGACTCATGATGAATAAAACTTGTCATAACCAAATTGAAATGTAAATGTATAATATAAGCAGGTATATGCAAGTATAAAATATAAACTATAGCTGATATAATCATGAATATATCTTTACATAATTAAATTTAAATGCAAGTGTATAACATACATAAAATGAACTATAGCTGGACTCAAGATGAATATAACTCAGGATAATTAAATTGAAATGAAAGTATAAAAGATTATCAAGTATATGAAAGTATACAATATAAACTATCGCTGAACTAATGATGAAAATAACTTGTCATAATTAAATTGAAATGCAAGTATATCATATAAGCAAGTATATAAAATGAACTATAGCTGGACTCAAGATGAATATAACTCGTCACAATTAAATTGAAATGCAAGTATATGCAAAAATATAACATAAACTATAACTTGACTCAAGATGAATATAACTCATCATAATTAAATTGATATGCAAATGTATAATATAGGCAAGGATAAAATATAAACTATAGCTGAACTAATGATGAATATAACTTGCCATAATAATGAAAGGCAAGTATATAATATAAGCAAGTAGTTTATGCAAGTATAAACTATAGGTGGACGGATGAATATAACTAGCCATAACTTAACTGAAATGCAAGAATATAATATAAGCAAGTATATAATACAAACAATAACTGGACTCATGACGAATATAACGTGTCATAATTAAATTAAAATGCAAGTGTATAATACAAGCAAGTATATGTTAGTAAAACTATAGCTAGACTCATAATTAATATACTTTTTCATATGTAAATTGAAATGCAAGCGCATAATATATGCAAATATATTACATAAACTATAGCTGGACCAATGATTAAATTGAAATGCAAGTGTATAATATAAGTAAGCATATAATACGAACAATAACTGCACTCATGATGAATATAACTTGTCATAATTAAATTGAAATGCAAATGTATAATATAAGCAAATATATGCAAGTATAGGAAACTATAGCTGGACTGACGATGAATATAACTCGCCATAATAAATTGAAAAGAAAATGTATAATATAAGCAAATATAAGCAAGTATATAATATAAACTATAATTAATGATGAATATAACTTGTCATAATTAAATTTAAATGCAAGTGTATAATATATGCAAATACATAAAACGAACTATAGCTAATTGCACAATTTGTCATAATTAAAAGGAAATGCAAGTATATAATAAAAGCAAGAATATAATGAACTATAGCTGAACTAATGATGAATATAACTTGTCATAATTAAATAGAAATGCAAGTGTATAATATAAGCAAATATAAGCAGGTACATAATATAAACTATAGCTGGACTGACGATGAATATAACTCGCCATAATAAATTGAAATGCAAATGTATAATATAAGCAAGTATATAATATAAACTACAGCGGGACTAATAATATATAAAACTTGTCATAACCAAATTGAAATGCAAATTAATAATATAAGCAAATATATGCAAGTTTATAATATAAACTATATCTGAACACACGATAAATATAACTCGCCATGATAAATTGAAACGCAAGTGTATAATATAAGCAAGTATATAATACGAACAATAACTGGACTCATGATGAATATAACTTGTCAAAGTTAAATTGAAATACAAGTGTATAATATAAGTAAGCATATGGCAAGTATATAATATAAACTATAGGACTCATGAAGAATATAACTTGTCATAATGAAATTGAAATGCAAGTGTATAATATAAGAAAGTATATGCAAGTATATAATATAAACTAGAGCTGGACTCATGATTAATATTACTTGTCACTATTAAATTGAAGTGCAAGTGTATAATATATGCAAGTATATAATATAAACTATAGCTGAACTAATGATTAAATTGAAATGCAGGTGTATAATAAAAGCAAGTATATAATATAATTTATAGCTGGACTCACAATGAATATAACTTGCCATAACAAATTGAAATGCAAGTGTATAATATAAGCAAGTACATGCAAGTATATAATAAAAACTATAGCTCGACTGACGATGAATATAACTCGACATAATAAAATGAAATGCAAATGTATAATATAATCAAGTATATAATATAAACTATAGTGGGACTAATGATGAATATAACTTGTCATAATTAAATTTAAATGTAAGTGTATAATATATGCAAATACATAAAATGAACTATCGCTAGACTAGAGATGAATATAACTCGTCATAATCAAATGGAAAAGAAAGTATAAAATATTATCAAGCATATGAAAGTATATAATATAAACTGTAGCTGGACTCCTGACGAGTATAACTCGTCATCATTAAATTGAAATGCAAGTATAAAATATTATCAAGTATATGAAAGTAAATAATATAAACTGTAGCCGGACTCTTGAAGAGTATAACTCCTCATAATTAAATTGAAATGCAAGTGAATAAAATAAGCAAGGATATAATATAAACTAAAGCTGAACTAATAATGTATAAAACTTGTCATAACCAAATTGGCATGCAAATTAATAATATTAGCAAATATATGCAAGTATATACTATAAACTATATCTGGAAACACGATGAATATAACTCGCCATGATAAATAGAAACGAAAGTGTATAATATAAGCAAGTATATAATATAAACTATAGCTGGACAAACGATGAATATAACTTGTCATAACCAAATTGAAATGCAAATGTATAATATAAGCAAGTATATAATACGAACAATAACTGCACTCCTGACGAGTATAACTCGTCATCATTAAATTGAAATGCAAGTATAAAATATTATCAAGTATATGAAAGTAAATAATATAAACTGTAGCCGGACTCTTGAAGAGTATAACTCCTCATAATTAAATTGAAATGCAAGTGAATAAAATAAGCAAGGATATAATATAAACTAAAGCTGAACTAATAATGTATAAAACTTTTCATAACCAAATTGGCATGCAAATTAATAATATTAGCAAATATATTCAAGTATATAATATAAACTATATCTGGAAACACGATGAATATAACTCGCCATGATAAATTGAAACGAAAGTGTATAATATAAGCAAGTATATAATATAAACTATAGCTGGACAAACGATGAATATAACTTGTCATAACCAAATTGAAATGCAAATGTATAATATAAGCAAGTATATAATACGAACAATAACTGCACTCATGATGAATATAACTTGTCATAATTAAATTTAAATGCAAGTGTATAATATACGTAAGCATATGCAAGTATATAATATAAACTATAGCTGGACTCATGAAGAATATAATTTGTCATAATTAAATTGAAATGAAAATGTATAATATAAGCAAATATAATATAAACTATAATTAATGGTGAATATAACTTGTCATAATTAAATTTAAATGCAAGTGTATTATATATGCAAGTACATAAAACGAACTATAGCTGATTGCACAATTTGTCATAATTAAATGGAAATGCAAGTATATAAAAAATGCAAGAATATAATAAACTATAGCTGAACTAATGATAAATATAACTTGTCATAATTAAATAGAATTGCAAGTGTATAATATAAGCAAATATATGCAAGTATATAATATAAACTATAGCTGGACTCATGAAGAATATAATTTGTCATAATTAAATTGAAATGAAAATGTATAATATAAGCAAATATAATATAAACTATAATTAATGGTGAATATAACTTGTCATAATTAAATTTAAATGCAAGTGTATTATATATGCAAGTACATAAAACGAACTATAGCTGATTGCACAATTTGTCATAATTAAATGGAAATGCAAGTATATAAAAAATGCAAGAATATAATAAACTATAGCTGAACTAATGATAAATATAACTTGTCATAATTAAATAGAATTGCAAGTGTATAATATAAGCAAATATATGCAAGTATATAATATAAACTATAGCTGGACTGACGATGAATATAACTCGCCATAATAAATTGAAATGCAAATGTATAATATAAGCAAGTATATAATATAAACTACAGCGGGACTAATAATATATAAAACTTATCATAACCAAATTGAAATGCAAATTAATAATATAAGCAAATATATGCAAGTATATAATATAAACTATACCTGGACACACAATGAATATAACTCGCCATGATAAATTGAAATGCAAGTGTATAATATAAGCAAGTATATAATACAAACAATAACTGGACTCATGATGAATATAACTTGTCAAAGTTAAATTGAAATACAAGTGTATAATATAAGTAAGCATATGGCAAGTATATAATATAAACTATATATAAAAAAAAATATTTAATGAGGAAGGGAACATTTCAGTTTGACTAAAATGTGAAATTGTTATAACAAATAATTGTAATCGATGTATAAATTATTTATTTCTAATCTCAATAACTGATTACTGTTTCTAACAATTTTAAGACTGATTATTTTCCAGGCATGATTTAGGAATATATTTCAGGATAATGTAAAAAAATTGCAACTTTCCCTAACTATTCCTTGATTTTTGAAGTTATAATAGAATTCTCTGACCATTTCAGGTTTTCCCTGCTCTACCTAACCATTGGAAGGGAGATAGTAATTTTATGAAATTGTGACAGTTTGTGACAATAGAGTTACAGAGATGTGAAAGCATACATTTTAGGCTAAATAAACACCATTTAAACTCAGCAGATTAATTCTCCATTTATCTGCAGAGTTAACTCGGTATGTACACAATGCAAATATTTATTGTCTGGAATAAACTCGGGCATAGCAGAAATCGTCTGTACGTTTTGTTTTATCACATTTTTATTCTGCCGACAGCAAAACAAAAAATATTAATCTGCTGTGATAATAAGTTTGTTAATTTTTATTTAGGAGTTGTAAGGCTATTTGTGGGACAGCAGATGTGTTTCTTCGTACAATTGTATGTACGATGGTTGATGAAATTACATACAAAAAAAAAAAAGTAAAAAATTGGCGTTCAGGAGCGAAAGTGAAAGTAATTCAGGTGATTTTTTAGATGATGAAGATGTAAACATATACAAAGACTAATATATAACTTTTTTCATTTGCCCATGATAATTTAGGATAGTAAACTGATGGTAAATTAAATATTTTTATACATAAAAAAATTAAAATTTCAACTTAGAACTTGTGTATTATGTATTCTTTGTATATCTTAATAAAATAAAAATATATGTTGATTTTTTGCATTTTTTTTCTTTAAAAAAATTGGTAAGGTAAGCGGTTAATTTATTGTTTTCAAATAAATCTTGCTTTAAATTTAAAGCACATAAAAAGGAAAACTAATTAAGATTTGTGAATGAACTTACTTCCGATACAAGCCTCAGAGGACGAAGAACACGGAATGCTTGAAGAGCTTTAACATCAAAGCCATCTTTCATGAGATTTGAAAGAGCAGTACTTATCACACTATTCAAAATATAAATATTATTTTATTTATGAGAATAAAATATAAAGAATGTAATCAAATGCATGTCGAGAAGAATATATTTCTTAAATGAATACTCTTTACTCTATAACTTTATTAAGAAAAATAGAAATACAGCGAAACATCTGCTATGGACACACCAGCGAAACGGAAGCCTCTCAATACGGACATTCATTCAATTCCCTATGAACCTTCTATGAATAAATCATTAGGTACATTCTCCGTGAAATGGACACATCCGTAAACCGGACGCAGACAGTCATCTTTGCCCTATGAAACATTATTTTCTATTTCCTCAACTTCTCTATTGTTTTGTTAATCAAATAAACCCTTCTCGGGAGAGGGGGGAAGAAAGACGATGTAAACCAACCAAGTTTAGTCTTCGGCAGATGCTTCTTTCTTTATTCGTCCAAAACGAATATTCTGCATTCTGCAGTATAGGCTAAATACCAAATATTTGTATGTTACATCTCTAATTTAATAGCAGTAATTGCTATTTATTTTTGAAAATTTAATTTTTTTAAATTATAATTTTACAATGCTGTGCATATCTTGTATCTATTTACAATTAAAAAACTCATTGAAAAAGTTTTTTTGCAATAACAGGACTCTATTTGCACAAATTCACAAAAGCAGGACCCTGGTTGAAAGAATATGACTCAACGTTTATTTTATAGTCACAAATTACAAGTAATTTTTTCACAATTTTACAAAAACAGGACCTTTTACAAAATGTGTGAACAGACCCCTGCCTGTTAGAAAATTAATTAGTTCTCCTACTTTACAGGTAAGCATTGATTTCTCTTGTTTTCTGCGTATTATGAGAGGTTTACTTTCAAAAAGGTATTAACCATGTTTCCTATCAAGTGATGGAAGATGTAAACCTAATAACTGAAACAGACTGAGGACTAAAAGCTCCCATTTGGTATCATATGACTAACTTGAATATCTGTGTTAAAAGGAAAATAATATTCATTTATCTGTAGCTACATCTAGAATTATGCATTTACATCATACTTTCATATATTCGTCTTATATAGAAAAAAAAATTCTTTAAAGTTAAATTAAATATTCTTGGAGATTATTTAATTATATCTATATTATAGAAAATATTCTCAAAAACAATTTACAGTGTTAAACTTTGTCATTAAGGTACCCTTCCCATAAACGGACAACTCTCGTAAACAGACAATGACTTGGCTGGAGACATCTATTCTTGTTCTTTCTCAGCACAACAACATTTTACTAGCCAAGGCTGTCTTAGTCAATTTCCCCAAGTAAAAATTAAGAGATATCAATTACATCAAAAATGTCATACCTATTAGATGTTAAGAACAAAACTCATTAACAGTTTTCAAATGACTTAATAATATGAATAACATACATTATTTGCAGTTATATAATATTGAACATAAATTGGTAGAAAGATAGTAAACATGTGGTTAAAAATGTAAGAAAAACTTAAAATTAATATTAGAATAAAAATCATTATAAACCACTTATTACATCTATTACAAAATATACATCTCACTACTTTAAATACTAACACTAGCGTATGCTTGCAACAAAAACAAATAGTTTTAAATAGCTAAAGAAGAAAGTTTTAAATAGCTTTAAGTTTTAAATAGCTTTAGTTTTATATAGCTTCAGTTATATAAAACAAATAGTTTTAAATAGCTTTAAGAAGCTAAAGAATAAAGTTCTTTCTAAATACAGTAGCCATATAGCCTTTTTTAACATATCATAAATGACTAAAACAAATTTTCTCTTCAAACTCATAAAAATAACTTATTATCACTAAAATCTTATGAAATGCAGCAGACATGAGTTTAAAAATTATATTATTTATTTATACTTACAAAATTATTTCTGAAAATATTGCCTCTCACAATAAACTATGTAGTAAACGGTTGCAAACTTTCTAGCGAGAAGTCGAGTAGGTTTGGATATCGAGATTTGTTTTCGTTTACCAACAAACGTAGCTTGCAACTCGGATTTACCGCCAAAATCGAGGAGATATCGATATTGGCGTGGCGATCGCAACGCTCGAATACGCCATCTGGGGGGAGAAAAGTTTCATGTGTTTGGCCCTTTTCCCTTCCCTCTTCTCTTCGTTTCAATTGTATAGGAATGTACTACTAATTGTATAGGAATGCACAACTGAATGTACAGCTAAATTTTCGCAATTACCATTGACAAATTATGTCTATCAAAAGCCTGTATTTCTACATATAACAAGATGCGATATTTTTACAAAAATACAGGCATCTGAAGGGTTTAATTGAGTCGTCGTAATTGCGTAAATTTAGCCCTAATGTCAACAAGGATACGAATTTTTCGCTGCTAGATGGTTAAGTTAACAATCAGAAAATTGCAATCGGCATGATGCACATAGAATTATCAGAAAATCAATAAAATGGACCATTGGAGGGGAGGGACTTCATAGCTATTTTAGGTTCTAGTCAATTTTCTTGTTATCTTTTGTGGGGTGAAAAATTTAAATACATCAAAATTAAATATCTTTAAATTCCTCCATTTTAAATACCTTCATTAATGAAGTAGAGAAGCAGAGGGGGCCCTGTCCTTACGCAGACTGATCAAAGTGCTCACCCTCCCGTTTACTGCAGTCAGTGATGCTTGACTTCGGTGTTTTACTGGTCTTATGAATGGTAAAATTACCCGTAACTTAAAACACAAATCACATTAATAAAATAAAACTTCCCAGAATATTAAGCCTGTTAACACATCACCTCGAAAGCATAACATAAACTGAGGGATACACAGGAAGTTATCTAATTTTTTTTTTTTTTTTTTTTTTTTTGGTTTTAGGAAGATGGTTATTGTTTATATTCAGTTAACCATCCATACAGCCTTACTGAGGGTAGCATTTCATGTTTTCTTGCAGATTGAGGTCAGGAGAAAGGACAGGTCATTCATGACCTGCACTCTATTATTCAAAAACCACTACTTTGAAGAATTTTCGTGTAGATGACGGCATTCTCTTACTGGAAATTTCTTTGTTGATAAACAAAAAACTCCTTAATTTTTGAATATTTGAATGTAATAAAAATTCTCAAATTTAAATAAGGCATTTGCGCATGTAGTACTAAAAAAATATTGTTATACGCAATTGCATAATTTTCTGAAATGTTTTATAATTATCTGAATGTTAAAAATTCTCAAATTAATATGAAAAATTTCTACAGTACAGTGATAAAAAAATCATCTTCACGATTTTTTTTTTAGATATATCTTCGCGATTTTTTTCAGTACTGCATTGTAGAAATCGCTCTTCAAAATATTGGAATAATTAGGCCAAGTTAAAAATAAATTTCCAAGTAGCCGTTTTCGTAAATTTTAAAGTATCTCAAGAATTGTTATCGACCCATTTCTTTCAAATTTTGGATTTTGTCGTTTAAAATTAATTCGCTAAAAATGATGCAAAAAAATTTGTAATATAAAATTTAAAATTATTCGATTATTGTCATGTAAAATAATAATAAAAACGCATTCAAAATTATTTTCACTTGAAATGTTAAAGCTTTGTGTAACCAAATTTAATAATTGTTTGCAAAGGTTTTTAGCAAAGGTTTGCAAAGGTTAAAAAGTTTCATGACGAAGTTTTCAAATAGTGAAACTGACATTAACTAAGATATTGAATAATAAAACAATATAATATGTTGTATCTAGTTTTCTGCGCTATACTATTGGGAATGTAAATTGCTTATCAGTCAAATATATTTCATCCGAGTTTTTCGAAGTTAGATTGGTGTATATAATTTGTACCGCAAGCACTGGACAGCGATAGCCTGGTTGGCAGGACATTGGACTTGGTTGGTTCGTAAAAAAGAGAAGTTGAAATCCAGCCGACCGAAGACTATCCGTGTAATAAATGATGACTGGAGCAAGTTAAATCTGTAGGGTCACAAAGTCCTCTATGTTCCCATAACAAATTAAACCTCTGGGGGTGCTGAATCGGTTCTCTGTTTCAGGTCAGAATTACGATGTGTGGATGAATGACAACAAATCTAACTTGCCACACAGCTTTATCAACTGCGCCATGATTCACATGCCTGCCCTCGAATATTTAACTTAAAACACCACCTTCCGGTTAGTAAACGAAACTTATTTTGGCAGATTGTGGGCCCACTAATTGGTATATAAAAAAATCCTTCGGTACAATTGTTTGATACATTAAATTCTAATTTTGGGCGGAGTTTGAAATTTATAGGTTAATATTGTAGGGAGTTACGGGATGTGATGTGTGCGTGCCTCCTGATATGACTTCTGTACCTTTTCCCGCCATTTTTCGCTCTTTAACAAAGAAAAATATTTCTTTTCACATATAGAAGACTTTATTCGCTTTAAAATATTGAAAAGAAGTTTAAAAAAATAATATAAGTTAAAATAAATAAATAAATAAAAATTATTCGAAATTTATCCGATTATTAGCTATTATTCGCTATTTCCCAAAGAAAAAATAGTTTTTTTTTATATACAGAACATTTGTTTCACATTAAAATATCTAAAAATATATCAAAAAAAAAATATATATAAAAAAAAAATTTGAATGTCGACCGTCGCAGGGATTCGAACCCATGGCCCCCGGGACAACAAATCCAACTCGCCACACAGCTTTACCAACTGCGCAATGATTCACACGCCTGCCCGCAAATATTTAACTTAAAACACCAGCTTCCGGTTAGTAAACAAAACTTATTTTGGCAGATAGTGGGCCCACTAAATGGTATATAAAAAAATCCTTCGGTACAATTGTTTGATACATTAAATTCTAATTTTGGGCGGAGTTTGAAATTTATAGGTTAATATTATAGGGAGATACGGGGTGTGATGTGTGCGTGCCTCCTGATGTGACTTCCGTCCCATTTTCAGCCTTTATTCACTCTTTAACAAAGAAAAATATTTCTTTTCACATATAAAACGCTTTAATCGCTTTAAAATATTGAAAAGAAGTTAAAAAAAATAATATAAATTAAAATAAATAAATAAATAAAATTTATCCGAAATTTATCCGATTATTAGCTATTATTCGCTATTTCCCAAAGAAAAAATAGTTTTTTTTTTATATACAGAACATTTGTTTCACATTTAAATGTCTAAAAATATATTTAAAAAAAAATTTATTAAAAAAAAAAAAAAATTTGAATGTCGTCCGTCGCAGGGATTCGAACCCATGGCCCCCGAGACAACAAATCTAACACGCCACACAGCTTTACCAACTGTGCCATGATTCACTGCGTGCCCACGAATATTTAACTTAAAACACCACCTTCCGGTTAGTAAACAAAACTTATTTTGGTAGATAGTGGGCCCACTAATTGGTATATAAAAAAATCCTTCGGTACAATTAATTGATACATTAAATTCTAATTTTGAGCGGAGTTTGAAATTTATAGGTTAATATTATTGGGAGTTGCGGGGTGTGATGTGTGCGTGCCTCCTGATGTGACTTCTGTCCCGTTTTCTGCCTTTATTCACTCTTTAACATAGAAAAATATTTCTTTTCACATATAGAGTGCTTTAATCGCTTTAAAATATTGAAAAGAAGTTAAAAAAAATAATATAAATTAAAATAAATAAATAAATAAAATTTATCCGAAATTTATCCGATTATTAGCTATTATTCGCTATTTCCCAAAGAAAAAATAGTTTTTTTTTAAATACAGAACATTTGTTTCACATTTAAATGTCTAAAAATAGATTTAAAAATATATATATATATATAAAAAAAAAAATTTGAATGTCGTCCGTCGCAGGGATTCGAACCCATTGCCCCGGGACAACAAATCTAACCTGCCACACAGCTTTACGAACTGCGCCATGCTTCACATGCGTGCCCGCGAATATTTAACTTAAAACACCACCTTCCGGTTAGTAAACAAAACTTATTTCGGCAGATTGTGGGCCCACTAATTGGTATATAAAAAAATCCTTCGGTACAATTGTTTGATACATTAAATTCTAATTTTGGGCGGAGTTTGAAATTTATAGGTTAATATTATAGGGAGATACGGGGTGTGATGTGTGCGTGCCTCCTGATGTGACTTCCGTCCCGTTTTCAGCCTTTATTCACTCTTTAACAAAGAAAAATATTTCTTTTCACATATAGAAGACTTTATTCGCTTTAAAATATTGAAAAGAAGTTTAAAAAAATAATATAAGTTAAAATAAATAAATAAATAAAAATTATTCGAAATTTATCCGATTATTAGCTATTATTCGCTATTTCCCAAAGAAAAAATAGTTTTTTTTTTATATACAGAACATTTGTTTCACATTAAAATATCTAAAAATATATCAAAAAAAAAAATATATAAAAAAAAAATTTGAATGTCGACCGTCGCAGGGATTCGAACCCATGGCCCCCGGGACAACAAATCCAACTCGCCACACAGCTTTACCAACTGCGCAATGATTCACACGCCTGCCCGCAAATATTTAACTTAAAACACCAGCTTCCGGTTAGTAAACAAAACTTATTTTGGCAGATAGTGGGCCCACTAAATGGTATATAAAAAAATCCTTCGGTACAATTGTTTGATACATTAAATTCTAATTTTGGGCGGAGTTTGAAATTTATAGGTTAATATTATAGGGAGATACGGGGTGTGATGTGTGCGTGCCTCCTGATGTGACTTCTGTCCCATTTTCAGTCTTTATTCACTCTTTAACAAAGAAAAATATTTCTTTTCACATATAAAACGCATTAATCGCTTTAAAATATTGAAAAGAAGTTAAAAAAAATAATATAAATTAAAATAAATAAATAAATAAAATTTATCCGAAATTTATCCGATTATTAGCTATTATTCGCTATTTCCCAAAGAAAAAATAGTTTTTTTTTTATATACAGAACATTTGTTTCACATTTAAATGTCTAAAAATATATTTAAAAAAAAATTTATTAAAAAAAAAAAAAAAAATTTGAATGTCGTCCGTCGCAGGGATTCGAACCCATGGCCCCCGAGACAACAAATCTAACACGCCACACAGCTTTACCAACTGTGCCATGATTCACTGCGTGCCCACGAATATTTAACTTAAAACACCACCTTCCGGTTAGTAAACAAAACTTATTTTGGTAGATAGTGGGCCCACTAATTGGTATATAAAAAAATCCTTCGGTACAATTAATTGATACATTAAATTCTAATTTTGAGCGGAGTTTGAAATTTATAGGTTAATATTATTGGGAGTTGCGGGGTGTGATGTGTGCGTGCCTCCTGATGTGACTTCTGTCCCGTTTTCTGCCTTTATTCACTCTTTAACATAGAAAAATATTTCTTTTCACATATAGAGTGCTTTAATCGCTTTAAAATATTGAAAAGAAGTTAAAAAAAATAATATAAATTAAAATAAATAAATAAATAAAATTTATCCGAAATTTATCCGATTATTAGCTATTATTCGCTATTTCCCAAAGAAAAAATAGTTTTTTTTTAAATACAGAACATTTGTTTCACATTTAAATGTCTAAAAATAGATTTAAAAATATATATATATATATATAAAAAAAAATTTGAATGTCGTCCGTCGCAGGGATTCGAACCCATTGCCCCGGGACAACAAATCTAACCTGCCACACAGCTTTACGAACTGCGCCATGCTTCACATGCGTGCCCGCGAATATTTAACTTAAAACACCACCTTCCGGTTAGTAAACAAAACTTATTTCGGCAGATTGTGGGCCCACTAATTGGTATATAAAAAAATCCTTCGGTACAATTGTTTGATACATTAAATTCTAATTTTGGGCGGAGTTTGAAATTTATAGGTTAATATTATAGGGAGATACGGGGTGTGATGTGTGCGTGCCTCCTGATATGACTTCCGTCCCGTTTTCAGCCTTTATTCACTCTTTAACAAAGAAAAATATTTCTTTTCACATATAGAAGACTTTATTCGCTTTAAAATATTGAAAAGAAGTTTAAAAAAATAATATAAGTTAAAATAAATAAATAAATAAAAATTATTCGAAATTTATCCGATTATTAGCTATTATTCGCTATTTCCCAAAGAAAAAATAGTTTTTTTTTTATATACAGAACATTTGTTTCACATTAAAATATCTAAAAATATATCAAAAAAAAAAATATATAAAAAAAAAATTTGAATGTCGACCGTCGCAGGGATTCGAACCCATGGCCCCCGGGACAACAAATCCAACTCGCCACACAGCTTTACCAACTGCGCAATGATTCACACGCCTGCCCGCAAATATTTAACTTAAAACACCAGCTTCCGGTTAGTAAACAAAACTTATTTTGGCAGATAGTGGGCCCACTAAATGGTATATAAAAAAATCCTTCGGTACAATTGTTTGATACATTAAATTCTAATTTTGGGCGGAGTTTGAAATTTATAGGTTAATATTATAGGGAGATACGGGGTGTGATGTGTGCGTGCCTCCTGATGTGACTTCTGTCCCATTTTCAGTCTTTATTCACTCTTTAACAAAGAAAAATATTTCTTTTCACATATAAAACGCATTAATCGCTTTAAAATATTGAAAAGAAGTTAAAAAAAATAATATAAATTAAAATAAATAAATAAATAAAATTTATCCGAAATTTATCCGATTATTAGCTATTATTCGCTATTTCCCAAAGAAAAAATAGTTTTTTTTTTATATACAGAACATTTGTTTCACATTTAAATGTCTAAAAATATATTTAAAAAAAAATTTATTAAAAAAAAAAAAAAAATTTGAATGTCGTCCGTCGCAGGGATTCGAACCCATGGCCCCCGAGACAACAAATCTAACACGCCACACAGCTTTACCAACTGTGCCATGATTCACTGCGTGCCCACGAATATTTAACTTAAAACACCACCTTCCGGTTAGTAAACAAAACTTATTTTGGTAGATAGTGGGCCCACTAATTGGTATATAAAAAAATCCTTCGGTACAATTAATTGATACATTAAATTCTAATTTTGAGCGGAGTTTGAAATTTATAGGTTAATATTATTGGGAGTTGCGGGGTGTGATGTGTGCGTGCCTCCTGATGTGACTTCTGTCCCGTTTTCTGCCTTTATTCACTCTTTAACATAGAAAAATATTTCTTTTCACATATAGAGTGCTTTAATCGCTTTAAAATATTGAAAAGAAGTTAAAAAAAATAATATAAATTAAAATAAATAAATAAATAAAATTTATCCGAAATTTATCCGATTATTAGCTATTATTCGCTATTTCCCAAAGAAAAAATAGTTTTTTTTTAAATACAGAACATTTGTTTCACATTTAAATGTCTAAAAATAGATTTAAAAAAATATATATATATATAAAAAAAAATTTGAATGTCGTCCGTCGCAGGGATTCGAACCCATGGCCCCGGGACAACAAATCTAACCTGCCACACAGCTTTACGAACTGCGCCATGCTTCACATGCGTGCCCGCGAATATTTAACTTAAAACACCACCTTCCGGTTAGTAAACAAAACTTATTTCGGCAGATTGTGGGCCCACTAATTGGTATATAAAAAAATCCTTCGGTACAATTGTTTGATACATTAAATTCTAATTTTGGGCGGAGTTTGAAATTTATAGGTTAATATTATAGGGAGATACGGGGTGTGATGTGTGCGTGCCTCCTGATGTGACTTCCGTCCCGTTTTCAGCCTTTATTCACTCTTTAACAAAGAAAAATATTTCTTTTCACATATAGAGTGCTTTAATCGCTTTAAAATATTGAAAAGAAGTTAAAAAAAATAATTTAAATTAAAATAAATAAATAAATATAATTTATCCGAAATTTATCCGATTATTAGCTATTATTCGCTATTTCCCAAAGAAAAAATAGTTTTTTTTTAAATACAGAACATTTGTTTCACATTTAAATGTCTAAAAATAGATAAAAAAAAAATATATGTAAAAAAAAAAATTTGAATGTCGTCCGTCGCAGGGATTCGAACCCATGGCCCCGGGACAACAAATCTAACTCGCCACACAGCTTTACCAACTGCGCCATGATTCACATGCGTGTCCGCGAATATTTAACTTAAAACACCACCTTCCGGTTAGTAAACAAAACTTATTTTGGCAGATAGTGGGCCCACTAATTGGTATATAAAAAAATCCTTCGGTACAATTGTTTGATACATTAAATTCTAATTTTGGCCGGAGTTTGAAATTTATAGGTTAATATTATAGGGAGATACGGGGTGTGATGTGTGCGTGCCTCCTGATGTGACTTCTGTCCCGTTTTCTGCCTTTATTCGCTCTTAAACAAAGAAAAATATTTCTTTTCACATATAAAACGCTTTAATCGCTTTAAAATATTGAAAAGAAGTTAAAAAAAATAATATAAATTAAAATAAGTAAATAAATAAAATTTATCCGAAATTTATCCGATTATTAGCTATTATTCGCTATTTCCCAAAGAAAAAATAGTTTTTTTTACTTGCAGAACATTTGTTTCTCATTAAAATATCTAAAAATATATTTAAAAAAAAATAATATATAAAAAAAGAAAAAATTGGAATGTCGACCGTCGCAGGGATTCGAACCCAATGCCCCCGGGACCACAAATCTAACTCGCCACACAGCTTTACCAACTGCGCCATGATTCACATGCGGGTCCGCGAATATTTAACTTAAAACACCACCTTCCGGTTAGTAAACAAAACTTATTTTGGCAGATAGTGGGCCCACTAATTGGTATATAAAAAAATCCTTCGGTACAATTGTTTGATACATTAAATTCTAATTTTGGCCGGAGTTTGAAATTTATAGGTTAATATTATAGGGAGACACGGGGTGTGATGTGTGCGTGCCTCCTGATGTGACTTCTGTCCCGTTTTCTGCCTTTATTTGCTCTTTAACAAAGAAAAATATTTCTTTTCACATATAAAACGCTTTAATCGCTTTAAAATATTGAAAAGAAGTTAAAAAAAATAATATAAATTAAAATAAGTTAATAAATAAAATTTATCCGAAATTTATCCGATTATTAGCTATTATTCGCTATTTCCCAAAGAAAAAATAGTTTTTTTTTATATGCAGAACATTTGTTTCACATTAAAATATCTAAAAATATATTAAAAAAAAATAATATATGAAAAAAAAAAATTTGAATGTCGACCGTCGCAGGGATTCGAACCCATGGCCCCCGGGACAACAAATCCAACTCGCCACATAACTTTACCAACTGCGCAATGATTCACATGCCTGCCCGCAAATATTTAACTTAAAACACCAGCTTCCGGTTAGTAAACAAAACTTATTTTGGCAGATAGTGGGCCCACTAATTGGTATATAAAAAAATCCTTCGGTACAATTGTTTGATACATTAAATTCTAATTTTGGGCGGAGTTTGAAATTTATAGGTTAATATTACAGGGAGATACGGGGTGTGATGTGTGCGTGCCTCCTGATGTGACTTCCGTCCCGTTTTCAGCCTTTATTCACTCTTTAACAAAGAAAAATATTTCTTTTCACATATAGAGTGCTTTAATCGCTTTAAAATATTGAAAAGAAGTTAAAAAAAATAATATAAATTAAAATAAATAAATAAATATAATTTATCCGAAATTTATCCGATTATTAGCTATTATTCGCTATTTCCCAAAGAAAAAATAGTTTTTTTTTAAATACAGAACATTTGTTTCACATTTAAATGTCTAAAAATAGATAAAAAAAAAAACTATATGTAAAAAAAAAAATTTGAATGTCGTCCGTCGCAGGGATTCGAACCCGTGGCCCCGGGACAACAAATCTAACTCGCCACACAGCTTTACCAACTGCGCCATGATTCACATACGTGTCCGCGAATATTTAACTTAAAACACCACCTTCCGGTTAGTAAACAAAACTTATTTTGGCAGATAGTGGGCCCACTAATTGGTATATAAAAAAATCCTTCGGTACAATTGTTTGATACATTAAATTCTAATTTTGGCCGGAGTTTGAAATTTATAGGTTAATATTATAGGGAGACACGGGGTGTGATGTGTGCGTGCCTCCTGATGTGACTTCTGTCCCGTTTTCTGCCTTTATTCGCTCTTTAACAAAGAAAAATATTTCTTTTCACATATAAAACGCTTTAATCGCTTTAAAATATTGAAAAGAAGTTAAAAAAAATAATATAAATTAAAATAAGTTAATAAATAAAATTTATCCGAAATTTATCCGATTATTAGCTATTATTCGCTATTTCCCAAAGAAAAAATAGTTTTTTTTTTAAATACAGAACATTTGTTTCACATTTAAATGTCTAAAAATAGATAAAAAAAAAACTATATGTAAAAAAAAAAATTTGAATGTCGTCCGTCGCAGGGATTCGAACCCGTGGCCCCGGGACAACAAATCTAACTCGCCACACAGCTTTACCAACTGCGCCATGATTCACATGCGTGTCCGCGAATATTTAACTTAAAACACCACCTTCCGGTTAGTAAACAAAACTTATTTTGGCAGATAGTGGGCCCACTAATTGGTATATAAAAAAATCCTTCGGTAGAATTGTTTGATACATTAAATTCTAATTTTGGCCGGAGTTTGAAATTTATAGGTTAATATTATAGGGAGATACGGGGTGTGATGTGTGCGTGCCTCCTGATGTGACTTCTGTCCCGTTTTCTGCCTTTATTCGCTCTTAAACAAAGAAAAATATTTCTTTTCACATATAAAACGCTTTAATCGCTTTAAAATATTGAAAAGAAGTTAAAAAAAATAATATAAATTAAAATAAGTAAATAAATAAAATTTATCCGAAATTTATCCGATTATTAGCTATTATTCGCTATTTCCCAAAGAAAAAATAGTTTTTTTTATATGCAGAACATTTGTTTCACATTAAAATATCTAAAAATATATTAAAAAAAAAATAATATATAAAAAAAGAAAAAATTTGAATGTCGACCGTCGCAGGGATTCGAACCCAATGCCCCCGGGACCACAAATCTTACTCGCCACTCAGCTTTACCAACAGCGCCATGATTCGCATGCCTGCCCGCGAATATTTAACTTAAAACACCAACTTTCGGTTATTAAACAAAACTTATATTGGCAGATAGTGGGCCCTCTAATTGGTATATAAAAAAATCCATCGGTACAATTGTTTGATACATTAAATTCTAATTTTGGGCGGAGTTTGAAATTTACAGGTTAATATTATAGGGAGATACGGGGTGTGATGTGTGCGTGCCTCCTGATGTGACTTCCGTCCCGTTTTCAGCCTTTATTCACTCTTTAACAAAGAAAAATCTTTCTTTTCACATATAGAGTGCTTTAATCGCTTTAAAATATTGAAAAGAAGTTAAAAAAAATAATATAAATTAAAATAAATAAATAAATATAATTTATCCGAAATTTATCCGATTATTAGCTATTATTCGCTATTTCCCAAAGAAAAAATAGTTTTTTTTTAAATACAGAACATCTGTTTCACATTTAAATGTCTAAAAATAGATAAAAAAAATATATATATATATAAAAAAAAAATTGAATGTCGTCCGTCGCAGGGATTCGAACCCATGGCCACGGGACAACAAATCTAACTCGCCACACAGCTTTACCAACTGCGCCATGATTCACATGCGTGTCCGCGAATATTTAACTTAAAACACCACTTTCCGGTTAGTAAACAAAACTTATTTTGGCAGATAGTGGGCCCACTAATTGGTATATAAAAAAATCCTTCGGTACAATTGTTTGATACATTAAATTCTAATTTTGGCCGGAGTTTGAAATTTATAGGTTAATATTATAGGGAGACACGGGGTGTGATGTGTGCGTGCCTCCTGATGTGACTTCTGTCCCGTTTTCTGCCTTTATTCGCTCTTTAACAAAGAAAAATATTTCTTTTCACATATAAAACGCTTTAATCGCTTTAAAATATTGAAAAGAAGTTAAAAAAAATAATATAAATTAAAATAAGTTAATAAATAAAATTTATCCGAAATTTATCCGATTATTAGCTATTATTCGCTATTTCCCAAAGAAAAAATAGTTTTTTTTTATATGCAGAACATTTGTTTCACATTAAAATATCTAAAAATATATTAAAAAAAAATAATATATGAAAAAAAAAAAATTTGAATGTCGACCGTCGCATGGATTCGAACCCATGACCCCCGGGACAACAAATCCAACTCGCCACATAACTTTACCAACTGCGCAATGATTCACATGCCTGCCCGCAAATATTTAACTTAAAACACCAGCTTCCGGTTAGTAAACAAAACTTATTTTGGCAGATAGTGGGCCCACTAATTGGTATATAAAAAAATCCTTCGGTACAATTGTTTGATACATTAAATTCTAATTTTGGGCGGAGTTTGAAATTTATAGGTTAATATTACAGGGAGATACGGGGTGTGATGTGTGCGTGCCTCCTGATGTGACTTCCGTCCCGTTTTCAGCCTTTATTCACTCTTTAACAAAGAAAAATATTTCTTTTCACATATAGAGTGCTTTAATCGCTTTAAAATATTGAAAAGAAGTTAAAAAAAATAATATAAATTAAAATAAATAAATAAATATAATTTATCCGAAATTTATCCGATTATTAGCTATTATTCGTTATTTCCCAAAGAAAAAATAGTTTTTTTTTATATACAGAACATTTGTTTCACATTTAAATGTCTAAAAATATATTTAAAAAAAAATTTATATAAAAAAAAAAAAATTTGAATGTCGTCCGTCGCTGGGATTCGAAACCATGGCCCCCGAGACAACAAGTCTAACTCGCCCCACAGCTTTACCAACTGCGTCATGATTCACATGCGTGCCCGCGAATATTTAAATTAAAACACCACCTTCCGGTTAGTAAACAAAACTTATTTTGGCAGATAGTGGGCCCACTAATTGGTTTATAAAAAAATCCTTCGGTACAATTGTTTGATACATTAAATTCTAATTTTGGGCGGAGTTTGAAATTTATAGGTTAATATTATTGGGAGTTGCGGGGTGTGATGTGTGCGTGCCTCCTGATGTGACTTCTGTCCCGATTTCTGCCTTTATTCGCTCTTTAACATAGAAAAATATTTCTTTTCACATATAGAGTGCTTTAATCGCTTTAAAATATTGAAAAGAAGTTAAAAAAAATAATATAAATTAAAATAAATAAATAAATAAAATTTATCCGAAATTTATCCGATTATTAGCTATTATTCGCTATTTCCCAAAGAAAAAATAGTTTTTTTTTTAAATACAGAACATTTGTTTCACATTTAAATGTCTAAAAATAGATTAAAAAAAATATATATATAAAAAAAAAATTTGAATGTCGTCCTTCGCAGGGATTCGAACCCATGGCCCCGGGACAACAAATCTAACTCGCCACACAGCTTTACCAACTGCGCCATGACTCACATGCGTGTTCGCGAATATTTAACTTAAAACACCACCTTCCGGTTAGTAAACAAAACTTATTTTGGCAGATAGTGGGCCCACTAATTGGTATATAAAAAAATCCTTCGGTACAATTGTTTGATACATTAAATTCTAATTTTGGCCGGAGTTTGAAATTTATAGGTTAATATTATAGGGAGATACGGGGTGTGATGTGTGCGTGCCTCCTGATGTGACTTCTGTCCCGTTTTCTGCCTTTATTCGCTCTTTAACAAAGAAAAATATTTCTTTGCACATATAAAACGCTTTAATCGCTTTAAAATATTGAAAAGAAGTTAAAAAAATAATATAAATTAAAATAAGTAAATAAATAAAATTTATCCGAAATTTATCCGATTATTAGCTATTATTCGCTATTTCCCAAAGAAAAAATAGTTTTTTTTTTATATACAGAACATTTGTTTCACATTTAAATGTCTAAAAATATATTTAAAAAAAAATTTATTAAAAAAAAAAAAAATTTGAATGTCGTCCGTCGCAGGGATTCGAACCCATGGCCCCCGAGACAACAAATCTAACACGCCACACAGCTTTACCAACTGTGCCATGATTCACTGCGTGCCCACGAATATTTAACTTAAAACACCACCTTCCGGTTAGTAAACAAAACTTATTTTGGTAGATAGTGGGCCCACTAATTGGTATATAAAAAAATCCTTCGGTACAATTAATTGATACATTAAATTCTAATTTTGAGCGGAGTTTGAAATTTATAGGTTAATATTATTGGGAGTTGCGGGGTGTGATGTGTGCGTGCCTCCTGATGTGACTTCTGTCCCGTTTTCTGCCTTTATTCACTCTTTAACATAGAAAAATATTTCTTTTCACATATAGAGTGCTTTAATCGCTTTAAAATATTGAAAAGAAGTTAAAAAAAATAATATAAATTAAAATAAATAAATAAATAAAATTTATCCGAAATTTATCCGATTATTAGCTATTATTCGCTATTTCCCAAAGAAAAAATAGTTTTTTTTTAAATACAGAACATTTGTTTCACATTTAAATGTCTAAAAATAGATTTAAAAAAATATATATATATATATAAAAAATAATTTGAATGTCGTCCGTCGCAGGGATTCGAACCCATGGCCCCGGGACAACAAATCTAACCTGCCACACAGCTTTACGAACTGCGCCATGCTTCACATGCGTGCCCGCGAATATTTAACTTAAAACACCACCTTCCGGTTAGTAAACAAAACGTATTTCGGCAGATTGTGGGCCCACTAATTGGTATATAAAAAAATCCTTCGGTACAATTGTTTGATACATTAAATTCTAATTTTGGGCGGAGTTTGAAATTTATAGGTTAATATTATAGGGAGATACGGGGTGTGATGTGTGCGTGCCTCCTGATGTGACTTCCGTCCCGTTTTCAGCCTTTATTCACTCTTTAACAAAGAAAAATATTTCTTTTCACATATAAAACGCTTTAATCGCTTTAAAATATTGAAAAGAAGTTAAAAAAATAATATAAATTTAAATAAATAAATAAATAAAATTTTTCCGAAATTTATCGAATTATTAGCTATTATTCGCTATTTCCCAAAGAAAAAATAGTTTTTTTTTAAATACAGAACATCTGTTTCACATTTAAATGTCTAAAAATAGATAAAAAAAATATATATATATATAAAAAAAAATTGAATGTCGTCCGTCGCAGGGATTCGAACCCATGGCCCCGGGACAACAAATCTAACTCGCCACACAGCTTTACCAACTGCGCCATGATTCACATGCGTGTCCGCGAATATTTAACTTAAAACACCACCTTCCGGTTAGTAAACAAAACTTATTTTGGCAGATAGTGGGCCCACTAATTGGTATATAAAAAAATCCTTCGGTACAATTGTTTGATACATTAAATTCTAATTTTGGCCGGAGTTTGAAATTTATAGGTTAATATTATAGGGAGACACGGGGTGTGATGTCTGCGTGCCTCCTGATGTGACTTCTGTCCCGTTTTCTGCCTTTATTCGCTCTTTAACAAAGAAAAATATTTCTTTTCACATATAAAACGCTTTAATCGCTTTAAAATATTGAAAAGAAGTTAAAAAAAATAATATAAATTAAAATAAGTAAATAAATAAAATTTATCCGAAATTTATCCGATTATTAGCTATTATTCGCTATTTCCCAAAGAAAAAATAGTTTTTTTTTATATGCAGAACATTTGTTTCACATTAAAATATCTAAAAATATATTAAAAAAAATAATATATGAAAAAAAAAAAATTTGAATGTCGACCGTCGCAGGGATTTGAACCCATGGCCCCCGGGACAACAAATCCAACTCGCCACATAACTTTACCAACTGCGCAATGATTCACATGCCTGCCCGCAAATATTTAACTTAAAACACCAGCTTCCGGTTAGTAAACAAAACTTATTTTGGCAGATAGTGGGCCCACTAATTGGTATATAAAAAAATCCTTCGGTACAATTGTTTGATACATTAAATTCTAATTTTGGGCGGAGTTTGAAATTTATAGGTTAATATTACAGGGAGATACGGGGTGTGATGTGTGCGTGCCTCCTGATGTGACTTCCGTCCCGTTTTCAGCCTTTATTCACTCTTTAACAAAGAAAAATATTTCTTTTCACATATAGAGTGCTTTAATCGCTTTAAAATATTGAAAAGAAGTTAAAAAAAATAATATAAATTAAAATAAATAAATAAATATAATTTATCCGAAATTTATCCGATTATTAGCTATTATTCGCTATTTCCCAAAGAAAAAATAGTTTTTTTTTTAAATACAGAACATTTGTTTCACATTTAAATGTCTAAAAATAGATAAAAAAAAATATATGTAAAAAGAAAATTTGAATGTCGTCCGTCGCAGGGATTCGAACCCGTGGCCCCGGGACAACAAATCTAACTCGCCACACAGCTTTACCAACTGCGCCATGATTCACATGCGTGTCCGCGAATATTTAACTTAAAACACCACCTTCCGGTTAGTAAACAAAACTTATTTTGGCAGATAGTGGGCCCACTAATTGGTATATAAAAAAATCCTTCGGTACAATTGTTTGATACATTAAATTCTAATTTTGGCCGGAGTTTGAAATTTATAGGTTAATATTATAGGGAGATACGGGGTGTGATGTGTGCGTGCCTCCTGATGTGACTTCTGTCCCGTTTTCTGCCTTTATTCACTCTTTAACAAAGAAAAATATTTCTTTTCACATATAGAGTGCTTTAATCGCTTTAAAATATTGAAAAGAAGTTAAAAAAAATAATATAAATTAAAATAAGTAAATAAATAAAATTTATCCGAAATTTATCCGATTATTAGCTATTATTCGCTATTTCCCAAAGAAAAAATAGTTTTTTTTATATGCAGAACATTTGTTTCACATTAAAATATCTAAAAATATATTAAAAAAAAAATAATATATAAAAAAAGAAAAAATTGGAATGTCGACCGTCGCAGGGATTCGAACCCAATGCCCCCGGGACCACAAATCTTACTCGCCACTCAGCTTTACCAACAGCGCCATGATTCACATGCCTGCCCGCGAATATTTAACTTAAAACACCAACTTTCGGTTAGTAAACAAAACTTATTTCGGCAGATAGTGGGCCCACTAATTGGTATATAAAAAAATCCTTCGGTACAATTGTTTGATACATTAAATTCTAATTTTGGCCGGAGTTTGAAATTTATAGGTTAATATTATAGGGAGACACGGGGTGTGATGTGTGCGTGCCTCCTGATGTGACTTCTGTCCCGTTTTCTGCCTTTATTCGCTCTTTAACAAAGAAAAATATTTCTTTTCACATATAAAACGCTTTAATCGCTTTAAAATATTGAAAAGAAGTTAAAAAAAAATAATAAAAATTAAAATAAGTTAATAAATAAAATTTATCCGAAATTTATCCGATTATTAGCTATTATTCGCTATTTCCCAAAGAAAAAATAGTTTTTTTTTATATGCAGAACATTTGTTTCACATTAAAATATCTAAAAATATATTTAAAAAAATAATATATGAAAAAAAAAAAATTGAATTTCGACCGTCGCAGGGATTCGAACCCATGGCCCCCGGGATAACAAATCCAACTCGCCACATAACTTTACCAACTGCGCAATGATTCACATGCCTGCCCGCAAATATTTAACTTAAAACACCAGCTTCCGGTTAGTAAACAAAACTTATTTTGGCAGATAGTGGGCTCACTAATTGGTATATAAAAAAATCCTTCGGTACAATTGTTTGATACATTAAATTCTAATTTTGGGCGGAGTTTGAAATTTATAGGTTAATATTACAGGGAGATACGGGGTGTGATCATAGAGTTGAAATACTGGGTAGAGAGAATAGAATAACCCCCGACCCGTGGACAAGATAAAGTCACGTGACTGTAGCCCAAACTTGCCGTTCACTGAGACCGCTTCGATTCCCGTCCATTCGTTTAGCATTGCGATCGTCTGATGCAATTAACTGTCTCTCTTTTTAATTCAGAAATAAGAATGGTACAAAAGTCCTGAGCATTTTGCTGCACGGAGAAGTTTTCTAGGGACTGTCCGATAACTTTTTACAAGAAAGGGCGACATTTTTTTTCACTTTTTCTATTTTAAAATTGATTTTAAAATTTTGCCGATACTCAGTCATGCTCTGATAATCATGTTTTATTTGCTTTAATAATCAATTACGCTCGTTTTTGCTCACTTTTTTTGCATTTAACATAAGTTTTTATTGTTTCTTAAACTTTAAACTTATAATGTTTTAGTATATTTCAATATATATTCTATTTTTAGCTGAAATAGCTGCAAAGCTTTGTTGGCTTCCTTGGCGAGATACTTTAGCGCCAAGGAACAGTTGAGTAAACTTTCGGTTTTGTTTTAGTTCTCTTTAAATGTCGATATCATTTCTGTATATTCTGAAGATTTTGTATATCTTTACCTCTTGATTACTAAAACCCAATATTTATCTTGTTCTAAAATGTTTCCTTTAAATATATATATTTAAATAAAAAAATATGGTACACAAGAAGTTGTGTTTTTTAAATTACATAGGAATGCTTAAAACCAAATTATTTGTATATTCTTATATGTTTGATGAATAATTAAATTCTATGAAATATTTTTAGTATTTAAATATAAAATAGTGTATAGTAGTTTTAGTGTTAATTTTTAATAAAATTATATAATTCTGTTACTATACATAAAATGAATACAAATTATGTACTATTTAGAAAATAAATTAAGGTATATTTAATATAATCATTAAGTACTTGTTTATCTTCTTTTTATTTAAAAATAGTTGCTTTATTGGAAATACTTTATTTTACTAGTATATTAAAGCGTAGAATTATTTTGATTTAGTGCAACAAATTTAGAAAACATAACATAGAAGTGGATAAGTTGTATAGGAGTAAATTAGTGCAGTAAATTAGCGCATGTTATGCATTGGTATGGAATAAACTGCTCAGACGGCCAAGGCTAACAGCTGGCTGTGGTGCAAAGATTTAGCATCGTGAACCTTTCTTGTAAAATTTCAACTGTTTTTACCTTTATATAGATTGTATATATTTAATTTGCAGCTGGCTAAAAGATATAGTTTTAAATGCACTTACTATTTTTAAGAAAATTAAATTTTTTATGGATGGGCATTGTAATTTTCTTAATATCCATAAAATGATTATGGTTCTTTCATTTGTAAAGTAAAATATTTTTAACTGCTACTTTTTAAGATACTGGTTTTCTGTATAAAAATTATTAAATATACATTGACCTATAATAGTTGCATAAATTTACCTCCTAAAAAGTTGCATAAATTGCAATTTCTATCACAAATAAAAGTAAGATATTTTAATTATAAGTTCGTCATTAGTTTCAATCTACATTTAGTACAAAGTAAAAATTCTAATTGCTTTCTCTTTTATTTAAGTATTTTTTGTTTAAATTTCGAAAGCTTTTCTACTATTCTCTTTGTGTGTACAATTTAAACTTCCTAGTAATTTATGGAATTAGATTGTACATGAAATACAAAGTAAAATTTCTAATTAAACTCTTTTATTATTTTCTTTGATTAGTTTAATGCTTTTAATCTTATATTTTTCTCTATTCGGAGCTGAAAACTTTTATATTAGAATAAATATTTTATTTCATATTTAGACAAATTGTTGAGTATTAAGTTAAAATGCAACAGCAGTTTATTTTTGAAAATATCTATTTTAAGTGTCAGGAAAAAAAGAAGTCAAAATTCTAAATTAATAATGTAAATAATCTTTATTGTATAAATAATTTAATGTATTCAATATATAAATAAAATTCTAAACTTAATTAAATTTGATCAAAAATATGTTTTCTAACTAATCTGTTCTACTAAAAACGGGTTTTATTTTCCCCGAAGCTATTTTTCCCGAAATTTGATATTACCTCTCGAGCAGTCTCTTGGTGAGCATAAATAAAAATGATAAAAGTGTTGCAACATTAACGTTATTTCTAAGCATCGAACTTTTTTCAGACAATCTGTTTAATTTTACAATTTGTTTTATCTAACAGTGATAAAACTTTTAAAACGTGAAGATTAAATTAATTTTTTAAACGAACTTGTGTTTCATTAAAAAAGAAGGGCAACATTTTCAAATTCACATTTTAAGCCCTGGTAGATTTAAAAAAAATCCTGATTTTTGTATCGAAGTTATTATTTTTTTAAAAAAAATAACAATAGTTATTACAATACATATTAGTAATTTTTTTTTTAAAATAGGTCTTTGCAATAAAAACATTTAAAAAAAAAAATTTCTGAATATAGTAATAAATATAAGTGATGCAGAATATCGTTTTTTATTTTTATATAATGAATAAATTTTAAGGAATAGTGTTAAGGGTACAGACGAGAACTACTGAATTTTTTTAAATAAAGGCAGTACTTTAATTAAAAATTATTTGCTAAGAGAAAAAAAAACTCCTCATGTTTTAAAAACCCATTTAATAATATTAAAGAAATATGATTAACGAAAATATTTTTTTTCTCTCTTTCAAATGCTCCGATTATTTGCGCATCGGTAATATCGAAATAAAGCTGTTTAAAAACTTGTCTTTCAAATGCTCCGATTATTTGCGCATCGGTAATATCGAAATAAAGCTGTTTAAAAACTTAGTGCGCCAACATTTGTGATACTGCGCCAAGTATTGCACTCTTTCCATCACGTGATTGTAACTCTTTGCTTGCTATCTGTGGCGTGTCTTTTCGGAAGGAATAAAGCGGACTTGGTTCCTCTACCTACTATATCAACTCTATGGGTGTGATGTGTGCGTGCCTCCTGATGTGACTTCCGTCCCGTTTTCAGCCTTTATTCACTCTTTAACAAAGAAAAATATTTCTTTTCACATATAGAGTGCTTTAATCGCTTTAAAATATTGAAAAGAAGTTAAAAAAAATAATATAAATTAAAATAAATAAATAAATATAATTTATCCGAAATTTATCCGATTATTAGCTATTATTCGCTATTTCCCAAAGAAAAAATAGTTTTTTTTTAAATACAGAACATTTGTTTCACATTTAAATGTCTAAAAATAGATAAAAAAAAAATATATGTAAAAAAAAAAATTTGAATGTCGTCCGTCGCAGGGATTCGAACCCATGGCCCCGGGACAACAAATCTAACTCGCCACACAGCTTTACCAACTGCGCCATGATTCACATGCGTGTCCGCGAATATTTAACTTAAAACACCACCTTCCGGTTAGTAAAAAAAACTTATTTTGGCAGATAGTGGGCCCACTAATTGGTATATAAAAAAATCCTTCGGTACAATTGTTTGATACATTAAATTCTAATTTTGGCCGGAGTTTGAAATTTATAGGTTAATATTATAGGGAGATACGGGGTGTGATGTGTGCGTGCCTCCTGATGCGACTTCTGTCCCGTTTTCTGCCTTTATTCGCTCTTAAACAAAGAAAAATATTTCTTTTCACATATAAAACGCTTTAATCGCTTTAAAATATTGAAAAGAAGTTAAAAAAAATAATATAAATTAAAATAAGTAAATAAATAAAATTTATCCGAAATTTATCCGATTATTAGCTATTATTCGCTATTTCCCAGAGAAAAAATAGTTTTTTTTATATGCAGAACATTTGTTTCACATTAAAATATCTAAAAATATATTAAAAAAAAAATAATATATAAAAAAAGAAAAAATTTGAATGTCGACCGTCGCAGGGATTCGAACCCAATGCCCCCGGGACCACAAATCTTACTCGCCACTCAGCTTTACCAACAGCGCCATGATTCGCAAGCCTGCCCGCGAATATTTAACTTAAAACACCAACTTTCGGTTATTAAACAAAACTTATATTGGCAGATAGTGGGCCCTCTAATTGGTATATAAAAAAATCCATCGGTACAATTGTTTGATACATTAAATTCTAATTTTGGGCGGAGTTTGAAATTTATAGGTTAATATTATAGGGAGATACGGGGTGTGATGTGTGCGTGCCTCCTGATGTGACTTCCGTCCCGTTTTCAGCCTTTATTCACTCTTTAACAAAGAAAAATATTTCTTTTCACATATAGAGTGCTTTAATCGCTTTAAAATATTGAAAAGAAGTTAAAAAAAATAATATAAATTAAAATAAATAAATAAATATAATTTATCCGAAATTTATCCGATTATTAGCTATTATTCGCTATTTCCCAAAGAAAAAATAGTTTTTTTTTAAATACAGAACATCTGTTTCACATTTAAATGTCTAAAAATAGATAAAAAAAATATATATATATATAAAAAAAAAATTGAATGTCGTCCGTCGCAGGGATTCGAACCCATGGCCCCGGGACAACAAATCTAACTCGCCACACAGCTTTACCAACTGCGCCATGATTCACATGCGTGTCCGCGAATATTTAACTTAAAACACCACCTTCCGGTTAGTAAACAAAACTTATTTTGGCAGATAGTGGGCCCACTAATTGGTATATAAAAAAATCCTTCGGTACAATTGTTTGATACATTAAATTCTAATTTTGGCCGGAGTTTGAAATTTATAGGTTAATATTATAGGGAGACACGGGGTGTGATGTGTGCGTGCCTCCTGATGTGACTTCTGTCCCGTTTTCTGCCTTATTCGCTCTTTAACAAAGAAAAATATTTCTTTTCACATATAAAACGCTTTAATCGCTTTAAAATATTGAAAAGAAGTTAAAAAAATAATATAAATTAAAATAAGTTAATAAATAAAATTTATCCGAAATTTATCCGATTATTAGCTATTATTCGCTATTTCCCAAAGAAAAAATAGTTTTTTTTATATGCAGAACATTTGTTTCACATTAAAATATCTAAAAATATATTAAAAAAAAATAATATATGAAAAAAAAAAATTTTGAATGTCGACCGTCGCAGGGATTCGAACCCATGGCCCCCGGGACAACAAATCCAACTCGCCACATAACTTTACCAACTGCGCAATGATTCACATGCCTGCCCGCAAATATTTAACTTAAAACACCAGCTTCCGGTTAGTAAACAAAACTTATTTTGGCAGATAGTGGGCCCACTAATTGGTATATAAAAAAATCCTTCGGTACAATTGTTTGATACATTAAATTCTAATTTTGGGCGGAGTTTGAAATTTATAGGTTAATATTACAGGGAGATACGGGGTGTGATGTGTGCGTGCCTCCTGATGTGACTTCCGTCCCGTTTTCAGCCTTTATTCACTCTTTAACAAAGAAAAATATTTCTTTTCACATATAGAGTGCTTTAATCGCTTTAAAATATTGAAAAGAAGTTAAAAAAAATAATATAAATTAAAATAAATAAATAAATATAATTTATCCGAAATTTATCCGATTATTAGCTATTATTCGCTATTTCCCAAAGAAAAAATAGTTTTTTTTTTAAATACAGAACATTTGTTTCACATTTAAATGTCTAAAAATAGATAAAAAAAAAATATATGTAAAAAAAAAATTTGAATGTCGTCCGTCGCAGGGATTCGAACCCGTGGCCCCGGGACAACAAATCTAACTCGCCACACAGCTTTACCAACTGCGCCATGATTCACATGCGTGTCCGCGAATATTTAACTTAAAACACCACCTTCCGGTTAGTAAACAAAACTTATTTTGGCAGATAGTGGGCCCACTAATTGGTATATAAAAAAATCCTTCGGTACAATTGTTTGATACATTAAATTCTAATTTTGGCCGGAGTTTGAAATTTATAGGTTAATATTATAGGGAGATACGGAGTGTGATGTGTGCGTGCCTCCTGATGTGACTTCTGTCCCGTTTTCTGCCTTTATTCGGTCTTAAACAAAGAAAAATATTTCTTTTCACATATAAAACGCTTTAATCGCTTTAAAATATTGAAAAGAAGTTAAAAAAAATAATATAAATTAAAATAAGTAAATAAATAAAATTTATCCGAAATTTATCCGATTATTAGCTATTATTCGCTATTTCCCAAAGAAAAAATAGTTTTTTTTATATGCAGAACATTTGTTTCACATTAAAATATCTAAAAATATATTAAAAAAAAAATAATATATAAAAAAAGAAAAAATTGGAATGTCGACCGTCGCAGGGATTCGAACCCAATGCCCCCGGGACCACAAATCTTACTCGCCACTCAGCTTTACCAACAGCGCCATGATTCACATGCCTGCCCGCGAATATTTAACTTAAAACACCAACTTCCGGTTAGTAAACAAAACTTATTTCGGCAGATAGTGGGCCCACTAATTGGTATATAAAAAAATCCTTCGGTACAATTGTTTGATACATTAAATTCTAATTTTGGCCGGAGTTTGAAATTTATAGGTTAATATTATAGGGAGACACGGGGTGTGATGTGTGCGTGCCTCCTGATGTGACTTCTGTCCCGTTTTCTGCCTTTATTCGCTCTTTAACAAAGAAAAATATTTCTTTTCACATATAAAACGCTTTAATCGCTTTAAAATATTGAAAAGAAGTTAAAAAAAATAATAAAAATTAAAATAAGTTAATAAATAAAATTTATCCGAAATTTATCCGATTATTAGCTATTATTCGCTATTTCCCAAAGAAAAAATAGTTTTTTTTTATATGCAGAACATTTGTTTCACATTAAAATATCTAAAAATATATTTAAAAAAATAATATATGAAAAAAAAAAAATTGAATTTCGACCGTCGCAGGGATTCGAACCCATGGCCCCCGGGATAACAAATCCTACTCGCCACATAACTTTACCAACTGCGCAATGATTCACATGCCTGCCCGCAAATATTTAACTTAAAACACCAGCTTCCGGTTAGTAAACAAAACTTATTTTGGCAGATAGTGGGCCCACTAATTGGTATATAAAAAAATCCTTCGGTACAATTGTTTGATACATTAAATTCTAATTTTGGGCGGAGTTTGAAATTTATAGGTTAATATTACAGGGAGATACGGGGTGTGATGTGTGCGTGCCTCCTGATGTGACTTCCGTCCCGTTTTCAGCCTTTATTCACTCTTTAACAAAGAAAAATATTTCTTTTCACATATAGAGTGCTTTAATCGCTTTAAAATATTGAAAAGAAGTTAAAAAAAATAATATAAATTAAAATAAATAAATAAATATAATTTATCCGAAATTTATCCGAATATTAGCTATTATTCGCTATTTCCCAAAGAAAAAATAGTTTTTTTTTAAATACAGAACATTTGTTTCACATTTAAATGTCTAAAAATAGATAAAAAAAAAAATATATGTAAAAAAAAAATTTGAATGTCGTCCGTCGCAGGGATTCGAACCCATGGCCCCGGGACAACAAATCTAACTCGCCACACAGCTTTACCAACTGCGCCATGATTCACATGCGTGTCCGCGAATATTTAACTTAAAACACCACCTTCCGGTTAGTAAACAAAACTTATTTTGGCAGATAGTGGGCCCACTAATTGGTATATAAAAAAATCCTTCGGTATAATTGTTTGATACATTAAATTCTAATTTTGGCCGGAGTTTGAAATTTATAGGTTAATATTATAGGGAGATACGGGGTGTGATGTGTGCGTGCCTCCTGATGCGACTTCTGTCCCGTTTTCTGCCTTTATTCGCTCTTAAACAAAGAAAAATATTTCTTTTCACATATAAAACGCTTTAATCGCTTTAAAATATTGAAAAGAAGTTAAAAAAAATAATATAAATTAAAATAAGTAAATAAATAAAATTTATCCGAAATTTATCCGATTATTAGCTATTATTCGCTATTTCCCAGAGAAAAAATAGTTTTTTTTATATGCAGAACATTTGTTTCACATTAAAATATCTAAAAATATATTAAAAAAAAAATAATATATAAAAAAAGAAAAAATTTGAATGTCGACCGTCGCAGGGATTCGAACCCAATGCCCCCGGGACCACAAATCTTACTCGCCACTCAGCTTTACCAACAGCGCCATGATTCGCATGCCTGCCCGCGAATATTTAACTTAAAACACCAACTTTCGGTTTGTAAACAAAACTTATATTGGCAGATAGTGGGCCCTCTAATTGGTATATAAAAAAATCCATCGGTACAATTGTTTGATACATTAAATTCTAATTTTGGGCGGAGTTTGAAATTTACAGGTTAATATTATAGGGAGATACGGGGTGTGATGTGTGCGTGCCTCCTGATGTGACTTCCGTCCCGTTTTCAGCCTTTATTCACTCTTTAACAAAGAAAAATATTTCTTTTCACATATAGAGTGCTTTAATCGCTTTAAAATATTGAAAAGAAGTTAAAAAAAATAATATAAATTAAAATAAATAAATAAATATAATTTATCCGAAATTTATCCGATTATTAGCTATTATTCGCTATTTCCCAAAGAAAAAATAGTTTTTTTTTAAATACAGAACATCTGTTTCACATTTAAATGTCTAAAAATAGATAAAAAAAATATATATATATATAAAAAAAAATTGAATGTCGTCCGTCGCAGGGATTCGAACCCATGGCCCCGGGACAACAAATCTAACTCGCCACACAGCTTTACCAACTGCGCCATGATTCACATGCGTGTCCGCGAATATTTAACTTAAAACACCACCTTCCGGTTAGTAAACAAAACTTATTTTGGCAGATAGTGGGCCCACTAATTGGTATATAAAAAAATCCTTCGGTACAATTGTTTGATACATTAAATTCTAATTTTGGCCGGAGTTTGAAATTTATAGGTTAATATTATAGGGAGACACGGGGTGTGATGTGTGCGTGCCTCCTGATGTGACTTCTGTCCCGTTTTCTGCCTTATTCGCTCTTTAACAAAGAAAAATATTTCTTTTCACATATAAAACGCTTTAATCGCTTTAAAATATTGAAAAGAAGTTAAAAAAAATAATATAAATTAAAATAAGTTAATAAATAAAATTTATCCGAAATTTATCCGATTATTAGCTATTATTCGCTATTTCCCAAAGAAAAAATAGTTTTTTTTTATATGCAGAACATTTGTTTCACATTAAAATATCTAAAAATATATTAAAAAAAAATAATATATGAAAAAAAAAAAATTTGAATGTCGACCGTCGCAGGGATTCGAACCCATGGCCCCCGGGACAACAAATCCAACTCGCCACATAACTTTACCAACTGCGCAATGATTCACATGCCTGCCCGCAAATATTTAACTTAAAACACCAGCTTCCGGTTAGTAAACAAAACTTATTTTGGCAGATAGTGGGCCCACTAATTGGTATATAAAAAAATCCTTCGGTACAATTGTTTGATACATTAAATTCTAATTTTGGGCGGAGTTTGAAATTTATAGGTTAATATTACAGGGAGATACGGGGTGTGATGTGTGCGTGCCTCCTGATGTGACTTCCGTCCCGTTTTCAGCCTTTATTCACTCTTTAACAAAGAAAAATATTTCTTTTCACATATAGAGTGCTTTAATCGCTTTAAAATATTGAAAAGAAGTTAAAAAAAAAATATAAATTAAAATAAATAAATAAATATAATTTATCCGAAATTTATCCGATTATTAGCTATTATTCGCTATTTCCCAAAGAAAAAATAGTTTTTTTTTATATACAGAACATTTGTTTCACATTTAAATGTCTAAAAATATATTTAAAAAAAAAATTTATATAAAAAAAAAAATTTGAATGTCGTCCGTCGCTGGGATTCGAAACCATGGCCCCCGAGACAACAAGTCTAACTCGCCCCACAGCTTTACCAACTGCGTCATGATTCACATGCGTGCCCGCGAATATTTAAATTAAAACACCACCTTCCGGTTAGTAAACAAAACTTATTTTGGCAGATAGTGGGCCCACTAATTGGTTTATAAAAAAATCCTTCGGTACAATTGTTTGATACATTAAATTCTAATTTTGGGCGGAGTTTGAAATTTATAGGTTAATATTATTGGGAGTTGCGGGGTGTGATGTGTGCGTGCCTCCTGATGTGACTTCTGTCCCGATTTCTGCCTTTATTCGCTCTTTAACATAGAAAAATATTTCTTTTCACATATAGAGTGCTTTAATCGCTTTAAAATATTGAAAAGAAGTTAAAAAAAATAATATAAATTAAAATAAATAAATAAATAAAATTTATCCGAAATTTATCCGATTATTAGCTATTATTCGCTATTTCCCAAAGAAAAAATAGTTTTTTTTTTAAATACAGAACATTTGTTTCACATTTAAATGTCTAAAAATAGATTAAAAAAAATATATATATAAAAAAAAAATTTGAATGTCGTCCTTCGCAGGGATTCGAACCCATGGCCCCGGGACAACAAATCTAACTCGCCACACAGCTTTACCAACTGCGCCATGACTCACATGCGTGTCCGCGAATATTTAACTTAAAACACCACCTTCCGGTTAGTAAACAAAACTTATTTTGGCAGATAGTGGGCCCACTAATTGGTATATAAAAAAATCCTTCGGTACAATTGTTTGATACATTAAATTCTAATTTTGGCCGGAGTTTGAAATTTATAGGTTAATATTATAGGGAGATACGGGGTGTGATGTGTGCGTGCCTCCTGATGTGACTTCTGTCCCGTTTTCTGCCTTTATTCGCTCTTTAACAAAGAAAAATATTTCTTTGCACATATAAAACGCTTTAATCGCTTTAAAATATTGAAAAGAAGTTAAAAAAATAATATAAATTAAAATAAGTAAATAAATAAAATTTATCCGAAATTTATCCGATTATTAGCTATTATTCACTATTTCCCAAAGAAAAAATAGTTTTTTTTATATGCAGAACATTTGTTTCACATTAAAATATCTAAAAATATATTTAAAAAAAATAATATATAAAAAAAGAAAAAATTTGAATGTCGACCGTCGCAGGGATTCGAACGCAATGCCCCCGGGACCACAAATCTTACTCGCCACTCAGCTTTACCAACAGCGCCATGATTCACATGCCTGCCCGCGAATATTTAACTTAAAACACCAACTTTCGGTTAGTAAACAAAACTTATTTTGGCAGATTGTTGGCCCACTAATTGGTATATAAAAAAATCCTTCGGTACAATTGTTTGATACATTAAATTCTAATTTTGGGAGAAGTTTGAAATTTATAGGTTAATATTATAGGTAGTTACGGGGTGTGATGTGTGCGTGCCTCCTGATGTGACTTCTGTCCCGTTTTCTGCCTTTATTCGCCCTTTAACAAAGAAAAAAATTTCTTTTCACATATAGAAGACTTTAATCGCTTTAAAATATTGAAAAGAAGTTTAAAAAAATAATATAAATTAAAATAAATAAATAAATAAAAATTATTCGAAACTTATCCGTTTATTAGCTATTATTCGATATTTCCCGAAGAAAAAATAGTTTTTTTTTATATACAGAACACTTGATTCACGTTAAAATATCAAAAAATATATTTAAAAAAATAATATATAAAAAAGGAAAAATTTGAATGTCGACCCTCGCAGGGTTTGGAACCCATGGCCCGCGGGACAACAAATCTAACTTGCCACACAGCTTTACCAATTACGCCATGCTTCACATGCCTACCCCGCGAATATTTAGCTTAAAACACCTCCTCCCGGATAGTAAACAAAACTTATTTTGGTAGATTGTGGGCCCACTAATTTGTATATAAAAAAATCCTTCTTTACAATTGTTCGATACATTAAATTCTAATTTTGGGCGGAGATTGAAATTCATAGGTTAATATTATAGGGAGTTACGGGGTGTGATGTGTGCGAGGCTCCTGATATGACTTCTGTCCCTTTTTCAGCCATTATTCACTCTTTAGCAAAGAAAAATATTTCTTTTCACATATAGAAGACTTTATTTGCTTTAAAATATTGAAAAGAAGTTGAAAAAATAATATAAATTAAAATAAATAAATAAAATTTATCCGATTATTAGCTATTATTCGCTATTCCCCAAAGAAAAAATAGTTTTTTTTTATATACTGAACACTTGATTCACGTTAAAATATCAAAAAATATATTAGAAAAAATAATATTAAAAAAAGAAAAATTTGAATGTCGACCGTCGAATGACGACCGTTGCCTATAATAAATGTATATTTATTAGAGGCAACTTTGTTTTTTTTATCTTTGTATTTTTAAGGAATTATTAGCATGCATATATTCCTCAACAGGAAGAAACATTTTTGGTGCAACTTTTATCCACATATTTTTTTTCACTTTTATTACAGAGAAGGTCCCAAAAATACACTGGAATCATGTGCAGAACATAAAGCTTGTAATACAAATAAAGGTTGAACAGTTGATGTGAGGACTGAAATTTCATTCAAAGAACAGCACTACACAAAAGGTTTGCAAAAAGTTAGTGTCTCTGCAACAAATTTATTTCGTATTACTTTTTTTTCAACCTTTTCTTATACATTTATACAACTGCATTTATAATAGTAAAATACTAGAGTTTGAAAATTGAATTTAGTAAACACTTTGTAGATAAAACACTAAAAAATGAACAATCAGTTCACTTAAAATTAAGATACATTACAGCTCAACAGTTTGGGAACAAAATTACATTTTCAAAAGATTAGGTTAGGTCAAGATAATATTTTAAGTGTAAGAATAATTTTTAAACAATTTATTGGGAAATTTTTGGATTTATTATCAGAGATTGCCAAATGCTAAAGGTATATTGCAAAGATGAGAGGAGAGAGCTTTTGAAGCGAAACTGTGGTTGGCTTCACGTATCACCGTGGACTGGAAAGTAGGCCACCAGACAAGCAAGTTCGCTGCTGGAGGGAGGGGTCCTGATTTCGAATCCCAGGGACGGACAAATTTTCTTTCTTTTTTTTTGTTTATTTTAAATTATATTATTTTTTTAATGTGTTTTTCGATATTCTGGAGGGTAATAATCCATATTCTGGAGGGAAATAATTTTTTTTTATTGGGAAAATGCGAAAAAACTGGAAAAATCCAGGAAAATCAGTTTATTTGCTCTTTTTCGACTTCTTTTGTAACATTTTGGATATTCTAGCATGCATGGGGTGTTGTCTGTGGTTGAAATCCAGCAAATAAAGCGTAATGGAATAATAAAAAAAAGAATAAAAAAAAAGAATAAAAAAATTAAATGGCTCGAGAAAGGTTCAAATTTCAAGACCCCCTAGCTCCCTTTAATATCAAGGTATAATTTTCAAACTCGGATCCTAAGTAGGGGTCTATGGTCCAAACATGGCTGCCGAAAAAAATTTTTATAAACCAATTAGGGGGTCTCAGTGGGCCCTAAAGGCATATTGCAAAGATAAGAGGAGAGAGCTTTTGAAGCGAAACTGTGGTAGGTTTCACGTATCACCGTGGACTGGATGGTAGGCACCAGAAAAGCAAGTTCGTTGCTGCAGGGAGGGGTACTGGGTCCGAATCCCAGGGACGGAGTTTTTATTACTTCCCTCGATAGAAAGAGACTTAAGGTGGCCGCTGGTAAGCGCCGTCTGGTCCTTGCGGTTGTACCGAATATTGAGTGCACCTTCTGGACGGGTGCTCTGGTACCAGTGATGCTTGGGGGGGGGGTACAGGGCAATAAACATTGTCTTCTTTTTTCTTTTTTGATTCCAGTCGCATGAAGGTGAGTGAATTTGGACTCATCAAAGTTTCTTCTGTCCACAATAGGTTAAATGGAACAAAATGAAATCAACTGTTCAAATAGTTCACTATTAGTTTCTTCAGAATTTTAATTTTCCAAATGTTGAAGGGATGGGAAGAGACCTTTATTAAATTTCAATTTTTAACTTTCCATTATGACACGAACGTAATATTTTAGTTATATAAATTTTCTATTATGATAAGCAATCTACTAACTGAAGTGTACGCATTTTCAATAAAGTTAATGAAGTGTTATTAATTCTTTGACGCAGAAATTTTATTAAACGTGTCGTACTTTTTTATTACATTGCACAAAAGTCAAAACAATTGAAAATATTGTAGTAAGTCAATTTTTTTATTTGTTGTTGCTGCAAAGATAAAATTCTTGTAACGCGGCTCCCTTTTAATTTTACACTTATTAAAATTTTATTACATCTAAGAAATAGTAATTCATCATTAAAGTTTCCTTAATCAACAAAATCAATTATTAAATTTTTGACTATAAATAAAAAAATTAAAACTACTTTTTGGATTATGTATTTCAGTATTCAGTATAGATTTCAGATTATTTAAGATTTTTTAGTAAATATTAGACTGATTTTATGATTTATTATACCGAAATATATTTTTACTTGCAATTAAGGTGTCAAAAGTATATAAATGGGAAACTGGCTCATCTGCGTCAAAGGTTAAGGAATTGTGTATTGGTAGGTTAACAAACCAAGCTCCGTTATTTTATGTAATTCTTTTTATTCATTGAAAGCTCTTTTACACGTAGTTTCCAAATTTAAAAAAGTTTTTTTATTTAAAGATTAGACTAATAAAGCTAAAATTTAATTTAAAAACTTTCAAAAAAAATTTGAGTTAAATGTGACTAGATTCAATAGAACGAAATTTAAAGAATTAAATGGTTCTCTTAGTGACTTCAGAATTTTCCAAATCCTGAGGTGATGGGCAGAGATCTTTTTAAAACCATGAAATATCAATTATAATTTTCCGATATTACAGGTAATTTAAAAAATCAAATTTTGGAAATATCACTAAAAATTTTGTATTTGGATTTTATATTTTAGTATAAAGTAACGATTTTTCAATAACTATTGAATTGTTTTTAAAATTCAAAATATATTTTTACTTGTAATTAGAGAACTTCAAAATATATATAAAAAAATACTGGCGTCTGATCTGCGTCGGTTAAAGAATTTTTCTCATTGTGTACTAGTATGTTAAACTAAATTTTGGTATTTTATGTAATTCTTCTTACTGTGAAAGCTCTTTATGCACCAGGTAACCAAATTTAAACAGTTTTTGTATTTAAAAAGTAGACTAATAAAGTTTTTTTGAAGATTTTTAAAACTTTTAAAATAAAAAAATTTAGTAACATTTTGAGAGTAAGTTCAATAGAACAAAATTTACTGAATCAAATAAACTGTTCAAATGGTTCACTTAGTTTCTTCAGAATTCTAGTTTTCCAAATGCTAAAGGGCTGGGAAAAAGACCTTGTCAAAACCATTGTTAAATCATAATCTTCCATTATTACACGAACGTAATATTCTAGCTATATACGAGTAAATTCTCCATTACGCTAAGCAATCTCGACCAAGATAATTTTCTACTGACAAAAGTGTACACACTAACAATGAAGTTTTCTGAACTGCTTTATATCCTCGAAATACAATTCCATTAAAACAGCTAATAGTTTCCATTGCGTTTAAGATTTTATAACTTTCAAAGCTTTTGATTATTCTACAAACGCAGATCCTTGTAGAAGTACTAATTGCTTAAGTGAAATTCTTATTTCCTTAATTAAAACTATACAAAAAATTAGAAAACTGTAACGGAAAATCTTATCAATTTATATGAAGATGTTATGACTGAATACTCCAGGGATCAGAGCTTTAAATGACGAAAAAAAGGCGATTTTTACTTAGAAATATGTAGCGCTGAAACTCTTAAAAAATGTGAGTCTAATTCATATTGTCATAATTCATGCAGACTTAATGCATTTTAGCGGGTCTGAAATCGCAAGATGAAAAATACTTCATGCAGATTTTTTTTCCTACCGAATTAAGCTATTCCGACTTTTTAAATTCGCCGGCCAGGTGGCTGAGTGGATAGCGAGCCTGACTGGGAAGCCAATGGCTGCGGGTTCGAATCCCGCTCTGGGCATGTATGTTTCTCTCTATGTGTCGTTGTGTGTGATGTGTGAATGTGGCCCACCCTATGAACGGGTTTGTGGCAGTATGTGTGGGCAATGTTGCTCGCCTCCGTGACTTTGGTTCACAGGTGCCCACAGGGTAACGTAAAATGAGTAACAATTCCAGCAACTTCTAAGGCGAAGAATAAAGTTCAGTGCCTGCCATTTGAAAAAAAAATCTCTTTAAATTTAAGAATTAAATAGAAGAATGTGTGAAAGTTTTCCAATTTCTATTCAGCATTTTTTCTTATCATCTAAAATATACTGAGTTCGTAATTAACGATAAGATCCTTTTTTGAAATGTTTAAAATGGGGATATTATCTGTGACGGTTTCATCTGCTGCCAATTTTCCCGAACAACTTGGTTTAAGCACTCTTCATTAGGCCGGAATAGCCTGGTCGGTAGGGCGCTGGGCCCACGTCCGAGAGTTCGAACTTCGCCGACCGAAGACTCCTCGTGTAGTAAATGGTGACTGATGCACGTTAAAGCTGCCGGGTTACAAAGTCCTCCATGTTCTCATAATAAATTATACCTCTGAGGTAACAGAACTGGCGATTGATCGTTCTCTGCCTTAGGTCAAAATTACGATCTGTGGATGAATGGATGTATGAATGGGTCCACCCTATAAACGGGTGTGACGTATGGTGTGGCAGAAGACGAATTCTTGGCCATAGATGGCGCTTTTGGAAAACAAGAACAATCGCACCCTTCTGCCTTAACAGGCATAAGAGAGAGAGAGAATTGAATGATTCCCTTTTTGTATGACACTCCTTATTAACGGGGAATTTTTAATCTAAAACATTAGACCCATTCTTACAATAACTTTACTGGTCCCGCAGTGGACTGATCGTTAAGACACGGTTCCCAGCAGATCACCGAAGTAAAGCATCACTGGATACGGTCAGTGTGCGGGTGGGTGACCACTTAGATCAGTCTGCGTAGGGACCGAGGGTGTGCGGTATTGGTCCTCGTTAAACTGTGCTACCGTAAAGTGCTCGACTTCGCGCGCAGGTCGTCGGGCTACCGAAGCGGGGGTGCCATCCCCTCCGCAGAGGATCAAAATTGTGATGGCATGTCTTCGGATCATCCTCCGGGATGTTTCACAGACCGTCGCCAATAGCCCATTGTGCAGCTCTAGTGCGACATAAAAATTAACAACAACGACAGGTCTGCGGGCGTATAGTCCTCCTCCCCTCAAACGTCTGGCAACAGGTTTTCGGGAGATCTGCTTTCCTGTGGCAGCAAGAAACTGATTTGCCACCTGCTGAGCTATGGTGGGCCTGTTCCTTTTATGCTGATAGGACGATGTATTTGTCATCTGCAGGCGTCGTACTTCGAACACGACCTTCCCCGTGCCGCCTACTATACATTCCAGCAGTTTTAAAATGATTTCCGCAGCCGTGAAACAACGCTGTGAGCGACGTCGAGCTCCCTGGCAATATCTGTTATTTTTCGCCTTTCTTCGATCTTTCCAATAATTCGGCCACGCTTAAAATGATCTAAGTGATATCGGGAAGACATGCCGAAAATTTCAAGTTCGTCAACTAAATCTTTCCTGTAAAACTTTGACTTGAAACAACAACTCTCCACACGCGTCAAAACCTTTAAAGCTTTTATCAGCGCTATCACGAGATGAACAGACGTGGAAAAAAATTCGCATACGCATACCTCATCTTACTATATCCCGCACTTATTCTAATTTTCCACATTTTGCTTCCTTTCATTTTGTGGTTGCTATGGATGATAGTGTTATCCGTCCTTAGCAATTGTCCAGCAGTGTAGTAAAGAAAAACAATGAGGCAAGCATTTACAATAACAACTTTTATTGCACCTTTCTGTACAAGAACAATGAACTGAATTCTTACTTTATTACATTAAAGGGAAATAGAATTTATTGTCAACTACGGTACAGATATTACGACACATCAAAAGAGATAAATGGAACTTTTCATAAATTTTATATCTTCTTAGACTAGAAACACCATAGAATTGACGGGGGAAAAAAACTTGTACTAAAATGGAACCTTTTGTTTGTATCAATGATTTCATTTAACAATCTGATTGCTCTGTCAGATACATAGTCTTGATAATGCATAAATCTTTGAGGATTTAGTTAATAAACATTTTCAATAGGAAATATGATTAATTCAGCTTTTATATTTTACATTGTTAATAAACTGCTCGTGTAAAATATTTTAAAAGCCAATATGCAAAACATACTTAAAAAAAATTTTTTTTTTAGAGAGATCAGTAAAGGCGTAATTTTTAGAGCAAATTATTTTTTAAACCTTTGTTTTTTCAAACTTTTTTATCATCGAGTAATCAATGTAATTCTTAGACTTTTCCAGAATTCTAGACTATATTTTATCTATATATAGTAGTATTTCGTCAGAAAAAAATAATTTTTTTTATTTTATTATTTGATGTTTTAACGGATTTTGAGAGTGGAGAAAAACGCAACTAAATGAAGACATTGTGTAAAACTATCGAATTGCGACATCTTTAAAAGGACTCATTTTAATACATGTTTATAAAAATAATAATAAAATTAAAAAAAATTATTCGCAATTCAATATTTAGTTAAAGTTCCCCGTAAAAAAAATCAACAGTAACATTTTCTGTTATGTTAAATATAATAAATAACTTTATAAGTCAATTTGATAATTACTTAGGATTTCCTAAGTTTATGAAATGCAACTGAAATTTAGTTTCATAAATTATAACTATTTCAATAAATTTTGATTATTTTTTAGAACATAAGCTATTATATTTTATTCATGAATTGTATAAATTCAAATGATTAACGAAAAACTTTTAACAATGTATAAACTTTACTTTCCAAAAATATTTTGAAAAAGCCATACTAACTTAAAAAAGAAGATAATATTAAGGGTAATTTTAAACCAAAAAAAAAAAAAAAAAAAAAAAAAACATTTCTTGTTTTGAGAATTTTTTTTTGCCTCTGAAGAATCAATTCTCTGTGAAGAAAAATAAATAAAAATGCAAAATTAATGTTTGAAAGGTCAAACCTTCTGAAAGACCAATTTGTTTTTCTTGGTGATTTAGATTTGTTTTTCTTGGTCATTTAGAGTTATTACAAATTGACTGTAGATAAATAATTTTTATCAACAGTCAATTTGTAATAACTCAAGTCAGTTTAACTACATTTTGCAAAAAAATTATTTTCTTAAAAAAACTTCATAATAAAAAAGCCACTTGAAACAGGACTTTAACCAAGACTTCATGAATCATGTAATATATTAAAGAAGCACTTTCAATAAAAAAAGAGATCAATAAAAAATCTCATGTTTATAAAATAAAGCAAAATCATACTTTTTTTTTTTAAATGAAAGAAAAAAGCATTAATTTGAATGAGCAAATTGCTCATGAAGTCAGATTATTATTTCTAGATACAATTCTTTAATAAATTTTATATATAAGTTAAAAAATATATTTCAATCAAATAGCAACATTTCAGTTTTTTCCCCATTCTGTTATTTACAAAAGTTGAAAGAAATTTGTAGAGGAAAAAAAAAAAAGATTTAAACACAAAACACAGGAAAATCAAATTTATGACAAAACAAATCAACAAAAATGAGTACAACAAAAATACACAAGACTGAAATTGCAAATAAGTCAGACTTAATTTAAACGTACTCCTCAAAAATGTGCATATTCATATCGGGCAGTACATTGCAAAAATCAGGCATGTAAGATTAAATTCTTTGTGTTATACTTCAGTGCCTTTAAACATTCAGAAATTCAATATTGAACATTTTAATAAGTAATTTAATTAAAGTGTAGTAAGAGAAAATAAACAGAAATGTTAAACTAAAACAAACTGAAAAATATTATGAGAAATATATTACTTTTGTAATAACAATATGATTAATAATAATAAAGATTAATAAATAATAATCATTATATAGTAATCATTATTATTAATCATATTATATTAATTTCTAAATGATAATTCTTATATAAATGATAACTATTATATAACATAATATAAATGATTACTATAATAATAAATGATATAATGAATGATTATTTTTAATAAAAGAGTCAACAGGGTTAAGTTTTTTTAGTATCAAATGAAATAAAGACATTTTTTGAAATTTTTATAAAACTCAAAATTAATATCGAAAGTAGAACTTTTTTATACTTCACACAAAATACAAGATCACTAGGTATATTTATACATAAAATCGATTGTTAAAAAAATATTTTAATTTTCCTTAAATTCTGTTGTGTCAAGTAAGTCATCTGCACCTTTACAGAAACAATTCACAATAACCAATTATAATTTATTAACAAAGATGATAAAACTTCATTATTTTTTTTAAATAACTGGTTAAAATATTACAAACATGAAATCTACATAAAAATAAACATGTTAGCATGAAACACTAATTAAAAACTAATAAAAAAACTGTTAAAATGTAAACTTCTAACTGGGTGTGATTGATTTGAAAATTAACCTTTAATGTACAAAATAAGCTTTATCAAGTTTATAAGCTTATTTTCAGAAATATGTTACATTAACTACAAGATTTAAAAAGCTTTAAAGATGCTAGTAATATTTTGAGATCGTTATATTTTATCTTCAATATTAAAGTATATTCAAATTAAAATTCTAGAAAAATTGAGCATAATTCTTTTTTTTACTAATTATTTATTTAGACACTAATTCTAATATAAGTAAGTCACAACTTAAATAAAAAGCATTAATAAATATGCAAAATAATAAAAAACATAGGATCACACAATCTTAATAAATGATCACACAACTGAAATAAAATAATTTTTACCTAAAATAAAAATTTTCCTTCACAGTAAATATTAAAAATTAAGCGTACCTAAGTAATAAATTTTATCTCCAAAAATACCTCATAGTTGGTTAGATACATTGAATGCATTTTGCACATAAAATAATTAACCTTAATAAATGTTTTATGGGTAAATAGTGTTTGTATTTAGTTTAATTAATGCACAATGACACCAAAAATAAATAAAAATAATGTATACTTTGTCAATTAAAAATAAATACTAAGTCCTGCACTTTTTATGTAACTGTAAAACATAATTGTTATAAAAAATTTGTTAAAAATTAAGCATGTGTTAAAGATATTTGCATTAGAACAAAACACATAACAAATTTTTAGCAACTGTAATCAAATTTCTACAGACTGACAATCATTATCTTTAAAAATTAAGTACACAATTTTTCGCCACACATTCATTGTAAATGTTTAACTAAAAAGCCTTACGACTGTATTAAAACTAGTAATTGATCAGATTTCAATTGGAATTGATATATAACAGTACTCTTTCACTCATTTTAATGTAATATAAAAAAAGAAGGTTGAAGTAAATTTTCTTTACCTACTAAAGGACCACTTTAAAAGGTACATTTTATATTAACTAATTGGAAAATTTTAAAAATTAGGTATGTTATAAACACTGATCACCATGATAGTTTTAATAGAATGATTTTTAAAACAATTTAAGCTTTATTTAAACTATTCAACTAAAATTTCACTAATAAATTAGAATCAGATTAGGAACAGTCATTATTTTAATAAAACTTAACAACCAAGAAATAAAATTATTTTCACATATTTTTGGCAAATACAAAATAAATTTTGAAATACAATGGGAAGACACTTCAAAATATTAGAGTAGAACCCTAATTATACAACACAGGGAACTAGGGGTGTGTTGGAAAATTGAAATCCTTTTTTGACCTTTTTATGTCAATTTTATAAGTGTGAGTAAAATTACTCAAAGCAATTAGCAATGATAATAAAGTTTAATAGAATCCCTTATCAGGCATGGGAGTAGGAAAAAAACAAAAAGTTTGAAAATACCTATCAATTCAAATAATGAAAAGAAAAAAAAAACAATAAAAAGGCATGTGAAGTTATTTTTCCCAAAAAGCAAATATTTTAATTATTTAGATACTTGTTTAAAGTTTTTTTTTTCTTTTACTTCATCTACAATTTGAGAGTCTAACAAAAGTTTTTTCAAATAAATCATGATTGATTAAGGAGAATAAAATTATATTAGAATAAAATAGCAAAACATTGTAGAAATATTATTTTTTTAAAAAAATCAATATTTAATATAGCATTTTTTTTCTTCTAAAGCTTAGAAGCTTTATGCCTGTCTTACCTGTGTTTCATTTTTCTGACATGAATAATAGAATCTTATGACACAATATAATGAAAAAAAAGTCATTCTCAATTTTTTTGGGTCATTTCCTAGGAGTTTTTCAGAATTATCATCATAGTAGTAATTTGATATAATTTAATGAGGAGTTTAATGACTAAAAAGGAACAATGCATCAGCTAGAATGCAATACAGTTTAACAAGCGTTGAAAGAGGTGTCGGATACCTGAATAGATGAGGCGTTGAATAATTAAGGTTCTGCTGTATTTTACATATAAATGAAATATATTTGTCAATAATTTATAATGAGTTTTACACTTTTAATTAAATAATAAACAAATAGAACAACATGACATGCAAAACACAAATACTAAAAACCAGTTTGCTGAAAAATTAATTCACGAATTCTTAAAGACCAAGAATTTCTTTTGATCATTTAACAATGAATTAACAATTAAAATTACATGTGTTTTTAAAATGATCATAATTAGGGTTGCAAGTTCATCGTCAAATTTCACATAAAATTTAGAAATTTCCGAGGAATACAAATATAAGCATGTAAACGAGTAGAAATTTTTTTTTTTTTTGATTTAATTTAATTTTATGTAACGTTAAATTTATTCATATAAACAGAATTTCAAAGAAACATTGCAAATTGTTAAATTATTCTTGATATGTTTTTCCTTTCATCAAATATTTGTTTGCATTAAAAAACGTATAGAAATGTTAGCAAAGTTTTTATAAATTTTACAGTCCTGGACATATAGCCGGTGTTAACCACTCACTCAGCTAATTGTCATTTCAATTAATTTCTGGAAAAGTAAGAGCTTATTGCACTATTTGGAAGGCACATTGCTCTTATTAATTTATAATTGAAAAGATAGTCCAAATCTTATTAAGTAAGGTGATCTTACTCTCTCTAAACTATTTTCATGTGAAATTGCTATTGATCTATTTTCCTAAACATTTTATCAATAAAAAATTATCAATTTTAAAGCTGCAGAGAAGTACTAATTGTTGTTAAAATTAGTGTTGAATTAGAATACCAAGGTGAAAAAACTTCTCCGTTCAAACAATTTTTACACAAATCACAGCACTTCAAAAAATTTCTGGATTTAAGAACAATAAAACATGGAGATGAGCATGAAAATTCACTCCCTGATAAATTTGCAACCCTAATTATAACACATACAACTTCAATGACTTTTTCATGACTAGTAATTGACTAGTCTACTATAATAAATCTGAATAAGTCTAAAAATAAATACTAACGGGAAATATAACACATTCCAAAAATGGTTAACAAAAATATGTAAATACAACGATACATAAACAAGTTGAATTCAGAGAATAAACCAAATCAAAATAGTTACTAAAATCCTATTTCAATCTACTAAAATAGAATTTTTATTAAAAAATAAAATGAGATTCTATAAAAAGACATGACTAGAGTAAAAGACATTAAAAGATATTCCGAAATAAATTGCAATTTACCTGTCTGTACTGCTTATAAAATATTGAAACATGAATTTGAATAAAATACCGGGATGTTATTCACCAATTAATAACTGCATAATATAAATAACATTTTAATAACTGCATAGAGCAACTGTTCTCCATGAACACATATGATATTTTTCGAAGTAAAAACGAAACAAACTATCATATATAACCATATTTTAATTCAAGCAATAACTTCTCAAACACTAAAATAAATAAATTTCAGTTAATTTTAACGAATAAAGGCAAGGAATGTTAAAAGATTTGTTAAACAATGAGAATGACTGTAATAATCGGTAATTAATGAATTTATATATTTTTTTAACATCATACAAAAAAAAAAATATTCAGATGATTTAAAGAAATAATAGGAAGTTAAATTGATACTTATATTAACATGCACAAATTTCCAGTTTAAGCTAAAATTTATTTAAAGAAAAGTCAAAAATTAAATTCTCCTTTTATAAATAGGCCATTTGCCTAAGTGGACCATAAATTGTTGTACCAAAGTGGTCAACTTGCATAGTTAAAAAGAAGAAAAAAAACCTTTCAAACTGGGATTGCCAATTATTTCGGAATATCTTTTGAACACTCTTAATGCTATTATTAGTTTAAATGTGAAATATAGATTTCTTTTAGATGGGAAATAAAATTGATTGGAACTTTCCTTGCTTGAGACAAAATTACAGTGTGAAAACACTCCAGTCAAAAATTGGATGATAGTAACCAATAAATGCTGCACTAAGTATCCACAAGAAAGGAAATCATCTCCAAAATGGGGAAAACGGTGAGGGATGACATAGATCTACTTCTCCACTGCTCACATTCTGTACCCTTTAAAAAGAAAACACTTCATATTAAAAAAAAAGAAGCTTAAATAATAAATTTGCATGTTAAGGAACACATGTTAGAATTTAAGAAATACATTTATATGTTAAGAATGTCTTAAAGACAGTTCTTTTAAAAGGGCTATACTTTGCACTATCTATAATGAAATGAAGAGTTTGTCTCTCTCATAACTCAAGAATCATTGAATGTATCATTCTGAAATTTGAAAAGTGGCCATAAGGGCAACTTTAGCCTCCAATGTTAAAACTCGCTCCAAATTTTAGGAAGCTTTAATATAGATACTATAAAAAAAGGTTTTTAACAGTCAGGTCTTTAACAGTTAAATGGAACAGTTTTAGAGAAAATTGTGTGTGGTAAATTTTGACTTTATGAGTTGACCTTGGGCAACAGCCTCATGCTAAATAATTCAGAATACTGGTAATCCTTAGTTTTACAAGACGAACCATTTAAAATATGCTCTGCTGAATCTACTAACACAAAGTCACCGGAAAGGAAAAAATATAAGAATAAAATTAAGAAATGAAAGGCTTTTTAGTTTCATTAATATGCACTATAATGCAACACTAGATAAGTTATATTTTACTTGTGAAAATGAATTTAAAAAAAGTAATCTAGTGTTTAAATACACGTTAAAATGTAACAATTGAAACAGCAGCATTATTTTAACCAGAAAAGGAAAAAAAAAAAAAAAGATTAAATGCTTTAAACATACTTATCTATCCTTAACATAACTTGCAAACATTCTAAAGCACATTTTAATGATTTTATGAAATATATTTGAAACAAAATGCAGTTTACTTACATATGGCAAATTAATAGTCTAAATCGTGTAATAATTAGTAACTTTCACATAGTCTAAATAACATAATTCATACTAATACATCACATAATTCATATTTCATAATAAAGTGATTAGATGTGACTACAATCTCGATAATTTTTTTATAAGTTTATTGTTAACAATAATCTGACTTCTTAAAATGTAATAACAATAATTATTCTAGGTTATTTTTGAAAATAGAAAGGTATTTTTGTATAAATAGTAACATCTAAAGCACATAACATAGAGCATATAACATTTTCATGTCTGACATTACTTAGTATTTAAACTGTTACATCTTCCATATACAAGCTTTAAGGCTTTTTAAATTAAGTAAAATTAAGGATGTTTATACTTTGAAAAGTTTATTGCATCAAAATATATAGCATATTTCAAAAGCCCAAATTCAACTCTTCTTTCAATTGAAGAACTTAGTGAATGAAGGTTCTAAGCTAAAATATTTAATGAAATTGAGAATTTTCTGGAAAAGAACTTATTTAAGTTCTACCTAATCATATAATATTAATTTAGTACTTTAATTTGCCATCTTTAAATTTTGAAAATCTCAAAGGATGAAAGTACTAATTGACAATCTTCAGGTTTTTACGGAATGAAAGAAATTCCAAGCACATTTGGATACTTACAGTGAACCAGTAACCATTAAAAGTCTATCTTATGACAGAAAATTAATATACCAAGAGAATAAATGCTAAATAGTTAAAACTAATGTTTGGAATTTATCAAGATTTTGTCAATTGGAAGCTGCAGGACAAGAAATAAAGGTCAGGCTAATACTTTACTTCCTAATGTCAATGTAAAATGAAATGAAATGGAAAAAAAAAATTAGGTAAAACTGTAAAAGCTTTTTATATATTTTATTTGATGACTAAATTTTACATGCAATCATTAAAGTAAACAAGTTTTAAATACTTGTATATTTTTTAGTTTTAAAAAATATACAAGTTTTATTACTAAATGTGCAATTTATTATTTCTGAAACAATTTTAAAGATGCTACTAACTCATTGGAAAAAAAAGGGCTAAGAACACTTGAATAAACTAAATATCACGTTAACACAAACTAAAAAAATTCAAAGTGAATTCAACTATGTTTTCTTATGAAGCTAAATTATATTCTGAAAATTTTACTTTAATATGCAACTGTCAAAAACAACAGGTTCGAGGATTGTTTTTCCCTGCAATAGACCAAGGCATCAGAATGTTTTCATGCCCCATCAGGGGCTGCAATTGCACTGGTCGAACAGAGTGGGAAAAAAAAACTTGTATAAGAGGATTAAATATGGATAATGGAATATAGAAAATTGATAATTTTAGTGAAATGATATTTAAAAAAATTAACAATTTTTTGCAATTGATTGCAATTTTTTTAAAAAAAATATAAATACATTAATGAAATTAGTCCAAATTAGTCGCTTATTCTTAAAAATTTTCATTCCAGTTGCCTTTTTAGTCGACAATAGCAGCTCTAAAATCTTCAATATATTTGACTTTAAAATATTATGTATAAATTTTTTAGTCAGATGGACTTTTCCTAGGTTAAGAATTAGGATATTGACTGAGTCTGCGTGACACCCTTAATGATGACTAAGAAAAACAACAAAAAAAGTGTTAAGAAAATTAAATTTTTTTAAACTAAAACTGCCAATTGGAGAGCTAACCAAAATAAACCCTTACCAGGAAAATAATTCAGAATAAATTTTTCAAATCACTTTGGGCCGCATCTAATTTTAATTCCATTTCTTCAATCATTCCTTCTGATGGTCGTACATGATTAGAATCTTCCTCATTGTCTTCTTCCATAGCATCATCTTACTATTTGATGTGTAACCAAAATTAAAAAAGAAAAAACAAAACGTTTTACAGAAAGAGTAGATAAATAACTCTTTTATAAAAAGATTAGAGAATAATATTTAAATTGAAATAGAAAAGTAAGTTGAAATAGAACAAAATAAAATACAGGACTTTATCAGAAGACACCCTTTACATTTTAATGTGGAAGCATTTCAGAGAGCAATTATTTAACAAAATAAAAGCGGGGTATCAAAGTATGATTTGAGATATGCTATCAAAGAAGTGGAAATATATTGATTTTTAATTTTAGAGACAGATTTAAACATAGATCACATGTGAAGTCAAGAAAAGGTTTACATTGTCTATTTATTTTTAATTCACAAACACATTTAACAGAACTGATACAAAACTTCTTTTTAATTTCATATATTTTCAGATTTAGAGCATTTTTTTTTGTAGAGATAAAAGGATATTTTGAATAGTGTCACTAAAGTTTGGGAATTTTTTGGATTTTTATACAATTAAATAAAATTTCACACAGAATTTTTTTAGCAATTCTCCAACTTATTCCACATCATTGACTAAACAAACACATACATTGAAAATTAAAAACTTGCCTTTGATAGGTGATAATAAAACATAGAAACATAATAATAATATATACAAAAAGATTTAACCTAGATGCAAACAGTTATATGGATCAATTCTTTTAAATGACTAATTACCTTTTGCAGTTTCTTTTTAGCATCATTTACTTGTTTTTCTTGATTAGTCACATAACGAATCATTTTACATATTGTTAAATGAAGTATCTCCCATATATAAGCTCTACAAATAAAATAAAAAATCAGTTTTATTTACACATTTTTTTCAGCAAATAAACAATATAGCAATGGAAATATTTGGAAACCAAACGCTAAAACTAATAAATATGTAATTTTTAAAAAGCAAAATTTATAATGTCTAATTACAAATATACCAGCTTTAGGAAGAAAAATTTATTTTAAAAGTAATTCAGTAAAAAAATTATTAAAAATAATTTAAAGTTACTACTTAAATTACTCAGAGTATCCTTTTTAAACTAAAATGAAAATTACAAAACAAAACAAAAAAAAATTTCATTTATGGCATAATGATATTTAAGTATGGTCTAAAAGTTTAAAGGCACAGGAACCAAAATAGGCTAAACTACATAGGGGTTATAAATAGATATTGAATCAAAAAAGAAATAGAAAATCAACTGGGTAGTGTGAGATCATTGAACTTGTGTTTACCTAAACAAGACAATTTGCGGGATATTTAATCTAACACCCAATACATTTAGCTCATTTCTTATTATTTAATAAATAATTTTATAGTAAATAATTTTATTAATAAAGAATATAAAATTTACATTACTATTTTCTTAATAAATCAGTTGATATTTTTTATTTTAAAAATGGGAAAAGAAAAATCCATAAAATTCATATAAAAATTAACACCTATAAAAAAATCTTAAAATTTCACATATAATAAAATAAATAAACATATCTATCTTACAAATATAACATATGTCATAGAAAACAAACTAAGCTCCAAAACAAGTTAATATAAATACATACATATTTATAAGAAAAATATAAAATGAAAAAATAAAGAGCTTAAAACAAAATGTACACATAGTAAGTTGATATAAAAATTCATCACAAGATATATACATATATACCTGTTTAACTAAGTAAATTGTGCTTTTTTTACTACGATTATACAAAAAAAGTGATTTAAATGAAGATGCATTTTGGTGAGATTATCTTTAATGTAATCAGAGTTTTTATGCCACTAAAAAAGACCAGTTAAAATAAAATAATTTTTCAAAACTTGAGATAATATAAAAGAACCATAATGTTGTTAATTAATTACAGTGCATGATTGGATGTTAGGAACAATATAGAACAGCACAGTTTTGCACTTTCGAAATTTGTTTGTTTGAAGAAACAGCTTTAAACTTTAGAAGTATGAAGAACAATAACTTTAAACTACTCAAAATAATCAATATCCAAATTTTTGTGTTTTTTTTATTTTAAACTTTTACAATCAAATACTTCCTTTAATATTATTTTGAACAAATCTCACAAATTTATAAAAAATACTAGCTAAAAAAAGATTTAGCACAATCATTAAGAAATGTTTATTTTGTAGCAATTTAAAACATATTTCTGATATTTCGGAACATGCTTAGTAATTTTGAACTTATATTATTTTGGGTGCTATAAATAGATGCCTCTTATGATAGTTTCTACTAATAAATTTTGGAGTCTCATGGACTATTTTATTCATCTCTAATCAAAACAAATCCTTGTGCTCAGTATTATACTTTATCAAATTACTGATAAAAAAAACTAATGTATTTTGTTATGTCTAAGCTATTATGCATATTAAATGCTATGTAAAATAATGTACAGATAAAACTAACAGCGTAAAACCGGAGATCGATTGTATATGTATGTATATATATACACATACAGGTTGTTCCATAAATGTTGTGACAAACTTTTAGGGGAATAGGGCATGTCATAAGGATTAAGAATTACTTAGGAAACCATGACCAGAAATGTTATTGTATGCTGCTAAGGGGGCAATCTTATTATGAACTGTTACCTCCTGTGCCCATGAACATCAAGTACTTTTATTTATCTAAATTATCTTCATTTTTTTGTTTTCTATTAATTATTGTACAACATTGTAATAAGTACAATATTAGCTGTTTTATTGCAATTTAATGATTGGGCAAATAACTGGACAAGCTTGCCTAATCATTAAATTATGATAAAACAGCAGTTTGTAAGCCTATTTTAATGGAACTCTCAACAATAATTAATAGTAACATAAAATTAAAATATTTTAGAAAAGTTCAAAAGCACAGCATGTCCACAATAAAGTGCCCCCAGCAGTGTATGATGACATTGACAATTATGGTTTCCAAGGTAATTCTTAAATCTTATGATGTGCCCAACCTACTTCCCACAGAAGTTTGTCGCAACATTTAAAGGACACTCAGTAGGTATATATATATATACACACACATATACATACATTAGAAATTCATATAAACAAGTAATAAGTCAAATGTCTCGTAATAATAATAAAGAATACTTGCTTAGGAAATTCTGAAGAGATCTCTTTGGAAAAGAGCCAATTAACTAAAGAAGAACATTCAACTATTTCACCTTTCAAAAACTGCGTAACTAACCCTACCATCATCTGAAACAAAAACAAAAAAAATAATACAAATTATCTTTATAAGCATGTAATGAAACATTTTTATAAACAGGATGCAACAAAACAAATTTAAAAAAAACCTAGACAAACAATATTTAATCTAATTTCATTAAAAATAAATAAATTAACAAAACATAATAAATAATAATAAAAGTAAACTTTTACTAATTAATAAATTTAATTGATTTCAAAGAGACTGCTTTTTGCAGAGATGCAGTGGCTTAAACACTTCAGCAATGGACCACAAGTCTTCTACCTTTTATCTATTCCACTCCTGCTGAAGTGATTGCTCTTTTAGATGGTCCAAACCTTTGTATGCATCAGTCATCAATAATTAGTGTTGAGGTGTCAACAACAAAAATAAATTTAACAGGAAAAGAAAAGAAAATGCAATAAAGAATAAAATGAACAAACCTGTTGACGAGCATGCCAGAGTTCAAACATGCTTTGCAAAATACAAATTTGGGCTTCTTCTGATGTGGATAAGACTTTAAAAACAACATGATATCCACATAAAACATATTGAAATTTACTTAAATACAAAAAACCCGAGAAAATAAGTTATCTTATATAAACCACCAATTTGAACATCTGCTTGTTTCTGACAAGAAAACAACCCTATGATAATTCATATATCAATAATTTCATGACAAATAAAAAGTATTTATTATCAATATTTTATTTTTAACCTGATATTTAGAGCACCTACTTTTTAAGAATCATATTGTATTATAACAATACATATTACAAAAATCAGGAAAACAAATATATATATATATATATATATACACACATATATAATGAAACTTAAAATATAATAATAAACAGGCAATAAAAAATCAAAACCAAATACTGGTGCAGAAAATAAGTTAAAAAATTAGGCACACGAAAAACAATAAGTAATTTAGATTTAGATAAAAGTAAAGAGTTTGATGACCCAGCAGGAATAGGCCATACATTGAAAATGAAATAGCATTATGTAGGATCACGTGGGGTAGAGTGGGTACATGGTATAAAGTGAGGATATGTTAAAAAAAACCCACGTATTTTCTTCTTTTAAATGGAAATAATTCATTTAATATTCTTCAAAACATTTACTGGGATTGCAGTAAGCATTTTTACAAACATTTGCCGAAATTTGAAATTAAAGATCATATAAAAGTTTTAATAACAACAATAAAAATAAAGTATGTACCATCATTTTCTTGGAGAGGATTGGGCAAGTCTTTAATAAGTAACAAGGCCTCTTCCGCAGTGCACTTCTCTTTCAGTGCTGAGTCAACTGCTGAGCTGTAAATTGCCTGGCAACACTTCTGAAAATCCACAAAATAATGCTGTATTTCTTTTTTTTAATTAAAATTTTTTAACATATTTACAAATCTCACATAATTTTAACTTGATTATTCTATTCTAAAATAGTTTTTGGTTTGGAAAATATTTATTATAATGCAATATTAATTTTAATACAGCATTGCATGTACTCAATGTTTACCAATCAGTGTACTGTGACCCGGAAAGAAAGTTGAAAGTTTCTAAGACTAATTTTTAAAAAAAGTCTTGTCTTAAGTTTTTTAGTAATTAAACAAATAAAATGGAAATTTTTTCACGAAAACGAGTCAAAAATACAAAATATTAACTGATATGCTATAGACTTTGGATGATTTTATAAAAGATAAAAATATAACAAATCATTTCAGTTTACTTCACAATCTAAATTGTATCATTGTTACATATAGAGATTAGTTTACTCTTTTATATATATATGTGATGTAAATGACACAAAACCCAATTATTATGAGTTTCTTCTTGACTTAAGATTCTTTTTATTCATTAATTTCTAAAACAAAATTATGGATTTAATACTTTTAGAAAAAAAAATATTTCAAAAGTGAATACCTAATTTCTTAAGCTGTACACACAGTTCGATATAAAAAAAATCCTTCTAGAATTATCTTTGTTTTTTTTCTTTGTATAGCCGTTGCCAATAGTAACACAATGTGCATCATGAAAAATTACTCAGTCAAATTTCCCATTACAAATATTTTTATAATTACAATTTTTTCATTTCAGACAGCCTTAAAAAAATTTTTAAACGATAATCTAAATTCACCAAAAGATCCTCCTGATTCTGACTCATTAATTTTATATGCAAATATATATATATATTAGAATTGGTGAAACTTGACAAATGTGTTTTTCTACTTTTTTTCCCTAATAAAATTAATCAGAAATAAAAAAAAACAGGTAATTTGAAAATTCCCCCTAATAGAACCTGAAATTAAAACAAAAATTAAAAAAGAAATAAATAATAAACTGATTTATTATTCTCCCACTTTAAAATATTTTAGGAAGTTATATTACAAACTTAATAATTATAATAGATATATAATTATATATAGATATAATAGATATTAAATGGTTGCCTAAACTATTAAAATGGCAATTGAAAATCATAATTTTGGGGATATTTTTAATAACAATTTTTAATAACAACTTATTGAATAAATATATACCATAATTCTAACAAAATTCTTTGGCTAAATCACATGTTAAAACAATTTTAAAAACTCTGGTTTTCGCTTAGAAAACAACCAAAAATGCATAGAAATGGTATAAAATTTTAACATTAAGAAAGGAAACCTCTTTTATTAAAACGCATATTTTATTAAAACATCAGAAGTTATTATTTTCAAAGCGTTTAAAAACTAACTATCAATCAAGATTTAGAATAACATAGGGAGATTAAAAAAAAAAATATATTTTTTCTTTAAAATGACATCAGAGAGAAATTTTTTTCTCCTTTGATGGATATTTAAGAGAAGAAGAAATATATGACACATTTTAATAATGGTGAAGTAAAATCCAACGATTTATTTCGAAAAAAAGTGAAATTCAATAATTTATTTTGAAAAACTGTAAAATTTAATTATTTATTTCTAAAAACACAGAAAATCTAGCACATTTGCTTAAAATCACACTTCTTTTAACATCTTTCTTCAGCAGTGACAACTCCAATTTTAATTTTTCAAAGTTAATTTTTTTTTTAGTTAAGTCTTTAAGTCCTTGCCATCCAACCTCATGGCCAGTGGTCTTCCTTTTGCTCAAGATCCCTCAGATAAAAAAATCTAAGAACTTCTAAATCCAAGATCTCAGTGAGATTTAAAACAAAGTTCAGTAATCTTAGCAATTACAGTATCTATCCAGTCTTAAGAAGGAAATGTCAGCTGGATAAAACAAAATCCCACTTTCCTATTTAATTAGCCCACTGGCAGATCAGTAAATGGGAAAATTTGAGAGAATGTCTCTCCCCAATTCCCTTAACATTGAAAAACTGTTTTTGATTTGCGGAGAAAATTGCAGGTTGAAATACGATTTTTTACATGCAGAACAGTCAGTGGGTTAATACCCATCACACATTTTAAGTTAAATTATTAGTGTAATAATATTCAATGTTTATGGATAAATAACACAAATGTGAAAATTTATGATTAGGAAGAATAAAAGCGTATGGACAACTGCTTTAGCAATCTTAATTTTTTTCCTTCTTCACCAACCACAATGAGTTTCACAAACAGATAGTTCCTATATTTCACTTTTTTTATTCCTAGGTCAGATAGTATGGAAGCCAGATATCAGACTATAATGTCATAACTTATGTTACTTGTTGCCTATAAAGTTGAATATTGTTCTCCTTCCCACAAAGGGTGGATGATAGCTCTGAGAATTTTTCTCTAAAATATGCCCAGTTAGCATTGCGGCATAAGAAAATACTTTATTTAAATTTTATTATAAAACTTTTAGGAATATTTCTACTCAAGTAGAAAAAAATAAAAGAATAAATAAAATTATTTTAAAGGGGGAAAAAATCTGAAGTAAAAAGTTTTTTTTTCTTTTAACAGATATTTAAAATGTATAAACCAAAGCAAATTTTTATTCATAAAAAATTCTTTAAACACAGCAATATTACTTAAAAATGTTAAAACTTTATTTTACTTTCCAAATTATAAAGGAGGAGAAAGTCGTCATGTATCAAGCACTCAAATATAGGCACAAATTCTCAAGACTCACAAGGCATGAATGAGAAAAACTAAAATTTTTACATTATCAAATAAATATTTCCGCAACCGTTTCTTAGGATTCTTTATCTCAAATACATCAGTTAAAGCTATTGTATGAAATAACTTTACCTTAACAGTGACATATTCAAGAGGAATCTTGCGTTTTCTAGGATAGCTTAAGAGAATATCAGCACTAAAAAATAAATATAAGAAAAATTAAACACAATTAAGTTTTAAATATATTAGGACTAAAAAAATTATTAATATAGTCCAATGTCCAGTGAAATATCATTCATCTATCTCTCATTTTCTGAGTCTGTCACACATTAAGCAGGAAAGTTAAGCTTAGAATCATACAAAATTAAAATTGCAAAAAAGGTGCTGAAATTCAATCTAATGGGGGAAAAAGAGAAGAAAAAAAGTGAACAAGTTTTTTCTTCCTTTTTTTTTTTTAATATTATTCGTGAATAGTAAGATCTGAATTAAAAAGAGCCATCCATAAATCTACATCATATATTAATACATATACCAATGAACCAATTTATAAATGAAAGGACATGTTCCCCATGCCTGTTGCCCCCTCATACACATCCGTTCTTGTCTTTCTAAAATGCTCTACCCTAGGTGCATGGTCTAATTCTAGGTAATAAAAGAACGATTCTTTGTTTTAAAAAATTTAACTGAAAATTTGTTCCTATCAAGTATAGTGATATTGAAAAATTAAGGACTTTTTAAAACCTGGTTGCACCAAAATTGAGTACTTTTAAGAGTCTTTATTTTTCAAAATAAAGGTGAGCAGTTTAAAAGCACTTTTAAGAATCGTGTAGAACACTGGCTTTTTTTTTTTTTTTTTGCTCTGGAAACAAAGTCAGTAAATTAAGCTTTTTTAACGCTGCATAATACTTTAGTGATAAAACAAATTGAATGAAAGCAAGTACTTTTCCTTTCTCGCAACAGGAAATATTTTTCCAACAAATTTAAAGTGTGATCTCAAATACATATATGAAACAATTATTTTTAGCAATTACGGAAATATCTTCCAAGGAGAGGTTTATTAACATTTTATTTTACAAAAATCTCAGTAACTTTAAAGGCCATAATTTCTGGAAGAAAAAAAAATGAAAGTTGTGAATATTTCAGTTCATAATTTGTTTCTAGCTAAATATATTCCATGAAATAACTTTAATTAACTTTAGGATAATTTTGTATTTGAGAAAAAAAATTGACTTCAGATTAAATTAACATTCAATTTTATTATAAAAAAAAATTATTACAAAAAGTGGTTAAAAAAAACAACATAGCAGTATATTCAACAACTTATTATAAGCTACAATTTTAATAAACCAATATAATGTCTACATTTTTTAAATACTCTAAACAGATCCATGCTTTAATATCAAACAAATATAATATTATTTAAGTTAATTTTATTATGTAAAAATTATCATAATATTAAGAAAATAAATAATCATTTCTAATAAATGTAAGCATTAACTATACAAGAAAACTTTTTCCAGCTGTAACTTATAACATTAATACTTTAAGAAATTTAAATTATGCATAATTAAGATTAACAATAAATGATCAACAGTGTTACAATAGTGCACCGTATCAGGTGTTAACTACTGATAAATATATTATTACAACAATAACATTAATCACGAAACAATAGTTCTAAGTCATACATAACAATAATATGAAAGAAATTTTAAAGGAAAATTTTGAATAATTTCAAATATTTCAATAAATAGAGTTAAAAATAAAAAGGTTTTTTCTTATAATCCAATAGATTTTACAGAGTAATTTAATTTCTCTTAAAGTTTTAAGGAATAAATTTGAAGAGAGATGGGTGTCTTTTTATCAAAGTATTTTGTCATTTAAATACATGATATTAATCTTATATTGCTTATTATGTTATAATATGAACTGTAAAAGTATTAATTTAATATTTCTTTAAAAAAAACAATTGGAAAAAAAAACAATTGGAAAAAAAAAACAATTTTAGGTTGATGTCTTTACCATTCTTTCCAGTTATGTTTCAGTGCTTGGCAATTTAGACTGACATTGCGAACACGTGTGAAGAAAAAAGAAAAATTAAGAATAGAGAGAAAAATGTTTTTGTTTTTTTCTCTATAGTCTTCTTTCAACTATTCTAGAAACATGTAAAGAATAACTTAATTTATTTTGATAGATTACACACAGACGGATATATATTTTCATAGCATTTAATAGCAAAATCTACATTTTGAAATTAAAAATTTTACTGTCGGTAACTTTTTAAAGATAAAAAATTTTTCATGTGCTAAATAAATCCACGAGGAACAACAGCAAACTTTGTCTAGTTATAAAAATAAATCACATGTTTCAAAAGTTAAAAAAAAAAAAAAAAAGGTTTATTCACACTACTTTATGGTAAACAAACTAGTTTAATAATAAAATATACATAGTCCCTGGCTATACTATTAGATGCACTATAAGATTCTATGTAAAATTATAATAATTAGGTGATACTATGCAGCTGTATTGTTTTCACTCGGATGAAACCGGTTTGCATTTGTTTACGGTCCTGTATCAATTGGTTAACATTGTAATGCAATACGTTAAAAATAAATACAAAATCTCCGGAATAAAAACCCATTACACGCTTGTTTAAACGTAAAAGTAATACCTATAAACTCGTGGAAATCATGTAAAAATTAAAAAACTACAGTGTACCTGATAATTTGATATAATTATTATAATATACTAATATAATGCTTGATATAATAAATATTCTATACTTATATAATATATCGTCTAATTTATCTTATCATGAAATTTATATTATATATCGTCTAATTTAACCAATTGATACACTAACATAAACAAGTGCAAACCGGTTTCAGTCACATAAAAACAATACAGCTGTATAGTATCACCTGATAATTAAGATTTTGCATTGAATCTAATAATGCGTCTAATAATATGGCCAGAGACTGTATATATAGAATATATATAGATAGTATATATATATATATTGAAAGATTATATATACAACAAAAAATCAGAAGTTGATTTCCAAACAGTTTTCATTTTTTACCACGATTGTCATTTAAAAGTATTTGAACAAAGAATATAAAAGAAACTGTGCACAGGAAATTAAATTAAACAAAAAATGATTTTTAGAAGTTAAAATCAAAATTAGATGACACGTAAAATGAGACTGTTTAAAAATTACGTCTAAACACACAACATAAATATTTAAAATCACTGAAATTTTCACGAAAATTAAATTTAATAATTTTAATGTACAAAACAAAGGATAAAAGAATGAAAATTTTTTAAAGCAATACATTTCCAGGGTTCCCACTCTTTTAACAAAGCAAAAATTAAGAACTTTTTTTTGAAAAAATTAAGGACTTTAAAAATAGTATGATTGTTTATCATCAAATATACATATACCACCAATGACATTGCCAATTATTAACCTTTCTTAAAAAAATCAATAAATTTAAAAATAAAAACAATTTTATTATAATGTAAGCACTGATATAATTGGATTAATTAACAGGGCTCACTAAGGAAGTAACAGGCAATTTTTGCAAACCCAGATCTGCTTTTTAAAAAAATATTTTCAAATTGTTAAAGGTTAACATCATCTATGAAACTAATTCGTATTCCATTTTTAATGATTTCATTGAAATTGAATTGTAAAATATAAAGTCCAGAAATTAAAATTTGCAATTTATTCATTTATATATATATACATAAAAAAGAGTAAATAAAGAAAGTTGGTAAAAACATTAAAAAAATTATTACAAGCCCTTTTATTTTGCTACTAGACCTGCATCACACATTCAGTTAAGTCCAAAAAATTCTTTTTTATTAATAAAATATTTCATTTATAAGTGTTATACATATATTAAAAGAATTAATACTAAAAACTTGAATTACCATTATGCATGAGAATAGTTTTCTTAACAGTGTCATGTTATATTAAGTCCTATTTGAAGTAAAAACAGGCCATACTAATATCTAAGCAACTTAAATCACTCCACTTTTTTTTTTCTCATTCAAAAAATACTTCTATGAAAATTTTTATGGAATAAAAATATAATTATCTTTGAGAAGATTTACAATTTTCAAACCAATATGTTTTTTATCAGTTCTAGGTGAAACATACAAACAAAAGGGTCTAAAACGATTTTTCAAAGGTATCAACACATTCTTATGGACAGAAAATTGATAAGGTTCCTTAATTAGCAAATACAGATAAGTTATTTATTGTTTAACCATTTATAGATATTTACTAGTAATATTTCTTTACCATCCTCTATCATTCTCTAGTATTATTATGATTTGATATTTTATTTTTATCACAAATTAACAGTTTAAAATTGAAAGTGTTATTTTTTATTATAAAATAATCCTGTAATATCATCTTATCAGGCAACGTTTTGTAAAAAAATATTGGAAAATGTTTATGCTTTTACGCTTAACTGCCAGTCGTTATTCATTAACCATTCAAAAAAATTACTTTCGCTATTTGGAGATTTAAAATAGGAAAATAGATAAATATGAAAGACTTACCTGTTCCAGCGGAGGAGTGGGCGCAGCCTTGGTTCTCGGTAAGACACGGAGGGATTGCGAGCTCGCAGTCTCGAAGACACTGGACGTGCATCGTCCTTTTGACCTGGAGACAGTCGAGCTGAGAAGGAGAAATCTACTAGCATGGCTAATTGTGGGCTCCTAGGCCCTGTAAAAAGATTTATTTCTTATTAGAGTTTCTAACAAATACAATAAACATAATTCATTCCGGAAATAGGAAGAAAAAAAATAAAACTCTGTTCTATATAAAGTATTCTCTTCTTTCTTCTTTTTAAATTTAGGATTTTGTATATCAAAACATTGGAGTAGCCACAATTCAGAAATTATGGCCTTGACAGTTCAGCCAGGTGAGCAGAATTCTTTTAAGAAAAAAATAAAAAACTTTCTGAACATAAATTAAAATTTATTTTATTCAACAAATTCTATGTAAAAAAATAATTTTTAATAACCTTTCGTTATTTTATTGATTGCGTGTCAATTTTTTAAAAATTTTATGGTAAAAAAAATTGCATTATTTTAAACTATCAAATTTTAAATGACACAATACGAAATTTGAACGATATTGATCAAATAGTTTTTAAATAATAGATTTCTAAAAATATGGTTTTTTCTCAAGTGTCATAACTCAAATTAATCAACCATTTTCGCTCAAATTATGAACAGTTTAAATACATAGTTTATAAAATGCTGTGAAAATTTGTATAGCATACAATTTTATTTTTTTTTCAAACCTTATTAAAATTGAATAAGGAACATTAATTGTATACATTAAATTTTTATTTAAAGAAACAAATTCTATAATTTTTGTTCATATTTTGATGGTTAAGAACTCTAAATCATTAAAAGAAAGGTCTGCTAGTTAAGAGAAAATACTTTTTTAGTAACTTGACCAATAGTTAGTGCTACTTAATCAACATTTTTGAAATCATAATTTTTGAATCTTTAAGATTAGCACCTAGATCAGAGAAATCAGATTATTGAAACAAAAAGCTATTTAAGGTTAGTCAGGAGGTAACAAAAAAATTATAAATTAATTTTAAAAAAAAGAGCCAAAAATTAACAGATAAAAGTACGAATATGATAATAATAAATAAAAAATAATAATTTAAATTGAGTTATTCCTATTATTCTTTATATATATATATATATATATATATATATATATATATATATATATATATATATATATATATAAATATATATATATATATATATATATATATATATATATATATATATATATATATATATATCATGGTGGCCACTCAAATCAGATTTCAAATTTCCCTGATATTTCCAGGTAAAAATCTTAAAATTTCCAGGTCTGTATTTTTCTTTCTTTCTTTCTTATAAAGTGTAGGATGTGTACTAGAAAAGTATCAATATTATAAAATATTTTATTCAAAATGTTACTTTTTTAACATATTATCTTGTAAATATAATTCATTTTGACAATTTGGCAAGATTTTGTTTTTTTATTTAATTTTTTAATGTTTTGGTACAACATTAATTTTTAAAAAATTAAGACATGTGGAGAAAATAATAGGTTTAGCTTGTAGATTATATTGCTTTTAATGAATAAAAATGTTTTTAATGTGTTATTTTAAGCAGTTTTTGCTCAAAGTGTATCTATCAAATGGCAAAAACAGAATAACCAATAAATGCTTGGATAAGTATTGTTTAATATATTCTCATTAAGCGAAGGAAAAACGTTCCAGGTGATTATATATCAATAAGTTTTTATAGTTACAGTGGCTCCCAAAAGTGTTCGTTCACTTTTTATAACTTTTATTGAAATAGGAAATAAAAATTCATTAATTAAAATGAATATTTCAAAATGGGTATTTGATAATAAGATGTATAATCTATTCTTAGCAAACTGCATGTAATATATTAGTTCAATACTTAGTAAATCAAAGCAAAAGTTCATTGTTAAGATATCAATAATCAAATTGTAACAAAAATTTTACCCCACGAAAGTCATCGTACACTTAAATGTTTTCGGATTTAAGAATTAAAATTATCGTCAATTGCTTTAATTTTCTTACTTAATTATTTATCATTTATTTATTTGTAATTTTGTACCAAACTTATGATAGCAAAATTATATTTTAACTTTGGTTTGCTAATTCCATAACATTTTATTTTATCATTTAAAAACGGCTCGTGGCCGTAGTAAAACAATAAACCAAATTTGAATGTTGATTATTTGCCATCATAATGAATCAGTAATGAATATTGTTAAGTTAGTTTATTGTGTGCTATTGCACTGTAATATATGATAAAATGCTTAAAAGAAGGACTTCATATCAAAGATTAAAAATACAAAATTTGTGGAAAAATTCATAAATTCACAATTGAGTGTTGTACAAGATTCTGTAAAATTTAATAAAAAATATTCTGCTCAAATTTCGCCAAGCAAAAAAAAAAAAAAAAAAAAAAACTAGTTGCATTTATTTACAAACTTATGAAAGCTATTGTAGAAGTGAAAGGAAACTCTATTAAATGTTAATTTAACGAAAATTAGAATATTTTCTAATAAGCGGAGATTTTTTTGAAAGTGTACAATGACTTTTGCGGGATAAAGTTTTCGTTACTTCTTGATGATTGATTTCCTTAAAATAAACTTTTGCTTTGTTTTTAAAATAATCCATATTCCATCCAAATATATTTTTATTATTAAATATCCTTTCTGAAATATTCATTAATATCATATTTTCTTTAAACCAATATCTCAAGTCAAATTTTTAAATAATGTTGTTTTGAATTAGCATTATTATATTAGGAGATTCAGTATACAAAAATAAATGTCACAAATGCAAAATTGTCTAATTTTTTGTTGTATACTCTATAGGGAAAAAAATAGATAAAATTCTTTAAATTTTATACCTATTTGTTTTTTTTTTCTTCTTATTTGAAATTAAAATATTTAAAGAATTCCTAACTAAACACATGGGTTTATAGGTTAGCATGGTAAATTGTTTTTGTTTTAACAACTAAAATCTTGTACAGTGCAAAACTAAAACACCAGATTTCATTTTCCTTCTTCCTACTAAACACGTATGAATAAAAAGAAATTTATATTTTATGTTTATACATCATGTAATATGTTTCCTATACATTCCTTAGTCTTTGTCTGCTTTTTAGGGTAATAGGAATAGTTTTGGAAATATCATCTCTGGAATGCAAGCAACATTTACAAACTTTCGATATTGTGATAACTATACAATTCGAATTTTGAATCAGAAATGAAATATTTACCGACAAAACAGTAAAATTAATTAATATATAGTTAGTTTATTAAAAAAACTTTTTTTAAATTTAAGATATGTTATAAAAGGTAAAATAAAAAAGAGAAAAATAGCATTAATACAACAATTGGTTTACAAACATTGCTGTTAGCGATTGCAAAAAAATGTATGATTGGTTGGTTTGCTGAGAAAAAATAATTTACAGATTTCTTTGAATGGGAGTACAAAAGCTTTCAGAAAAAGAGTGCGATATAAAATCTATTATTATTAAGTTATAACCAACAAATTTTTGGAGAATTTTATAAAGTTAAAAATACAAAAACATTTTGAATCATTTTGTCAATAACAATTCAATTAAATGACCAATTTGAAATTTTTTAAAAAGGAAGAAAAATGTAACGCTTCAGACATATATCTTCAGACATACGAATACATGACTTCAAAAACTCCTTATTATGCTGCTCAGAGATTTTCCTTAACTAAATTAAATAGCACATAAATTTTTTTTAACTAAAACAAGTGATTCTAAAATTAGGGAGTGGAGTACTGCAAATAAATTAAATGTCACATGACTTTATACATACAATCTGTAGAGCACTCACGTAATCAGCATCACTTAACCAAAGTGCACATTCAAAGTTAGCTTCAATGTCATCAATAAAGGGAAGAAATTCTCTTTCAAAAAAAATTAAAGATTCTGCAGAAATAGATGTCTTATCAAACACCTCCTAAAACAATACAACACAATATTAGAAAACACCAGTAATTGAATTAAGGCAATAATTATTAAATACAGTCATTACTGCGACTAATTCGATTTCATAGACACAATGTTACTTTAACGTGTGTTAGAAAATCTGAATTGAACTGTTGATTCCAATATAATATTTGATTAATTTTTTAAAAGAAAATTACATCAAATACAGGCGTTAAAAATTTTCGCTCTTTCAAACATTTGGTTTAAAAATAAGGAAAACATGAAAGCGCTCAGTAGTAGTAAGAATAATATTTTCAAATACAGTAAAAATATCAGATGTTTTCATACATATGCAAATTTTTGGTAAATTTCCAATATGAAAATTAACCCTACTTTTGATAAATATTGAATTGCTCATTCCAATATAACTTGAAATTTTTGTTTAATTTTATGTAAGAAAATCACATCAAAAACAGGAGTTAAGCATTTTATCTCTTTTTCAAAACAAAATTTTTTTCGCAGGCAAAAATTCAATGGATAGCAAAAGTTTCATGGAAGTCCACCTATTCTTTTGAGGTTAGTGCTCAATGAACATAGAGCATCTTGAATTCCACATGAAAGTATGAAAGAACCATCATTTCTTAACCTAGACGTAATCTATGGTAAAAAGGATGGTGGAATATCAGTTACTCTTCATTATTAAGAATTAAAAATGTGTAACGCATTCGTATGCATAGCTGCCAACCTTAGGAATCAAAAATTAGGAGCACTATCTGCGACAAAATTATATGCACTAATTACAGGAGTAAGACAAAAATTTAACTATTAAATCATAACATTAATAGACATATATTTAAATATGTAAATTAGTAAAACAAAATTATAAACACTATCTTTTGTGGGAAACTTATGATATTAATATTTTATAATTAGGAATACCGGTATAATAGATTAAAAACAAACATTACCTATTAATATATAATTATTTATCTCCAAATTATAAAACACAGGTAAATAATAATCTACATCATAAAAAAATATTTTTGCGGTTTTGGATGTCCTAAACTGGTTTTGGACAGGATACGTGGGTTTTACTGTCTTAAAGTGTCCAAAACCTTGAACTTTGGAAAAAGATAAAAATTCTATAGGTGTAACCATTGTACACATAATAATTACATGTATCAATAAATATTTGATATTTTTTATACAATTTACTTTAACTTATTAAAGGAAAATAATATAATATGAAAAGGTTTATAATTTTTGAAGATCCATAATTCATTGAACAACAAAATTGAATACCTTATCCTTTAAATATAAATATGCTTTAAATACTGATAAATAATGTTTTTGCATAAGGATAGATAAAGCAATATTAAAAAATAATAATAATTTTTTAAACAAAATACTAAATTTGTTTAAAAATTAACCTTTTACTTTTCGCAATATTTTTTTAAGGGAATGCTATAATTTCTGCATCACAGGATGATAAAAAAGATATCTATTTTAATGTATTAACAGTTTTGAAGGGCATAACATCAGTTTCAGTTACTGACACTGGTGATGTATCACCACTATGCTAAAAAAATCGAACATGAATGAAATAAAAGTATTCTTGACTCGTACTATCGAAAAATAAACCTGTTTATGACTAACCAAGCACTTAGTCCCTATTAGCTTAACCTGCATAGCAAGGTCAAACTTCAGTTATGTAGTATTGAATGAGAGGACCAATTGAACTTGATTACTGATTAATCTTCCTTTGTTTAATGTTTAAATTGAAGAGGCAAACAATATTGATAAAACATTACACTTTCAAAAACAAATATTCTCTAGTAGATTTAATTATCAATATGCTATTAGTTTCATGTTTATTTTACCTTTTAAATATCGTTCAGATAAAATTGTGACATAATTTGAGTAAAAGGGTTTTGGACAGTTTAAGACAGTTTTCGACAGGACGGTTTAAACCGTGGATTAATCCATTCTGTCCTAAACCTTGCCAACTCTGGTTTAAATACTACAAGGAAAAATTTTCAAAAAATAATAATTTAGTGAAATAATCAGCAACAGCTATTGGAATAGTATTTTCCAATAAAAAGCTACTAAAAAGTACTTTAGCACAATAATCACAGGATGCGTGCTTGTGCCGATCAGAAAAAAAGGATTGGTTTAAAATCAAACATTTTATGAAAATTCAGATTTTTTATAAAAATATCAGATTTTCAGATTAGATTTAAAAATTAGGAACAAATCTGAAAAATTCTGAACAGTTGGCAGCTATGTCTTATGCAAAGTCTTCAGCGTGCGATACATTAATAACATTAGTACATTTCTTTCATGAATCATATTTTTCTTGTTTAAAAATTTCACTTAATCTTTTTAAAAAGTGTAGTAATAAATAACTTATTTTGGAGATAAATCATGCATTCTTCCTGACTTTATTTTTGCTCAGATTTAAGAGCTTTCTGAACATACGTTATGTAGCGGAAATATATTATAATCAGCATAATATCATATGCTTACAAGTTAAATTAAAAATTTAGCATGCAGTAGATAGAAGAATAATATTTTTGTCAAAATAAGTTCTGCATTTATGAGTAAATATTTGCTGTAATTCTATATATTTATGATGCAGCGACTTCTTGTTCAGAAGTGCAATTTCATTTAGACCAAGTAGGACAGATCACCATTTTGAGTGTTGATTTTATAGTTAAGTACCTATATATTCTACTCTAAGCAGAAGGCACAAAAATTTGTGAGTCAAAAAATCAGAATGGGTACTTGTTAAGTGGGAAAAAGCTTACAATTAGACTATAATACATTGTCTTAAGCAAATCTCACATAACAAATGCATTGTATGACATAAAAGATGACATCACGTGGGAAAATGGTAACACTAGCACCAATTGGAAATCAGATGTAACAGTAGGATATGACAAATCATTTTCATGATACAATACTGACAGTTTGAGCAATTAAAGGCTCATATATGCATTAAAAAAATTTAATGCTGGTAAAACAAATTCACTTCTTATTAGCTCTCATAGTAAATTTTTTTAAAAATTCCATGTTGTTGTGTGCCATTAAGGCACTCGGTGATGCAATTGTTCTTGGTTTTCAGTGGGCCATCTACGGCCAAGAATTCGACTTCTGCCACACCCATACGTCACACCTGTTTATAAGGCGGATCCATTCATACAACCTTTCATGTATCCACTTATAAAAATATATTCAAAGAAATGTTAAGGAAACAATTAAATTTTTGGTTAATAGATTACCAGAATAAGATTAAAAATAATATCTGGAATAGAATTAAAAAAAAAAAAAAAACATCATGAAAAATTAAATAAACTCAAAACAGCTTTTTTTTTTAGCTCTGCAGCTCTCTTTGCTAAATTTTTAATTCTTACCAAATCTGACGATGACTGATCTGATATTTTAAGCATTTTGCAAACATGGAAAAAAAGAAATGAGAAGAGGAAGATATTCAGGTGAGAAGATGAAGGTGAGAAGAGGAAGATATTCAGAGAGGCAAGTCTGCATTAGAAGTGGATATTTGGCATTGTGGTGATGAATTTGACAGATTTGTGATTGAGCAACAGGGAAAAAATAATGAAGGTGGTAATAAGAATATTATTTATGCAATTACGGTTTTATTGGTGTTTTGTATTGCTTGTAACATGTTCTGAAGAGATTACTATTTTGTAAAAGAATGATTGTTTATTAATGAAATTAATATGGAAATGCTATGGTAAAATATAGCCTCGATACCATATTTTTAGTTGAGTTTTTACTTACTTATATTCAGGGGATTTTTATTTCTTTTATTTTTATGAAATTATGGGCATAAGAGGAACAAAACTGGACCCTGGGTAAAATATTTGATACAGAGCTGTCGCCGGCCAGCTGGCTGAGTGGTTAGCGTGCCTGACTGTGAAGCCAATGGCTGCGGGTTCGAATCCCGCTCTGGGCATGGATGTTTCTCTCTATCTGTGTCGTCTTCTGATGTGTGAATGTATGAACATGGCCTACCCTATGAACGGGTATTTGTGGCAGTGTGGCGTGGGTAATGTTGCTCACCTCTGTGACTTTGGTTCACAGGTGCCCACTGGGTAACGATAAATGAGCAACACTTCCGGCATCTTCTAAGGCGAAGAACGAAAGTTCAGTGCCTGCCGTTATTAAAAAAAAAAATAATAAAATACAGAGCTGTCATTCTTTAAATTGTATACAATGCTTTAGTTTTATAAAACTTGTGGCCGAGTGGTAACAAAATGTTTGCCGGGTTGAAAAAAAATCTTAGATATCTTCCGTATTTTTTATTAAGTAAATGTACATTACTTGATGTTAATAAATGACAATCCCAAAGGAGCTGGCAAAACTTTTTTTAAAGACGAATTTTCATTTAAATTGAAATTTTTTTATATAAATCAAATTTTTTTATATATATACTAGCCAAATTATCTAACAAAATACATTAACAATATATCATGACTTAAAAGTATAATTTCAATAGTATAGATAAAATTGTTAATATTTCTAACTAAAATCTTTAAAAAATTTTTTTTTTCATTATTACAAGCTAAACATCTAAAATTTTAATGACAGGGAGGCAATTGAACAGTTAGATACCCAGTGAAGAGTAAAACAGTTTAAATCAGAACACATTAAAGAAAAAAAAATTATTGAAAATTTTTATGTGCTGTCTTTCATTAATATTGTTAAATGCTAATGACATATTTAATTTGTTTTAAGAACACTTAAAGTATTTAAATAAACATTAAATTAAATGGGTATTATTAAAATATGTTAAATTCCTAGCTGATTGTTTTACATACAGCAAAAGAAAAATTAGTCTCCAGTTTAATTTATTTACTTGTCTATTTAGGAACATAATAATTTTTATTTTTCGGATAAAACCTTTATTATCAAAAAAATCAGATTAAAAAAATCACACCTTAAAGAATATAATTACAAAATATTTTTGACTTAATAACTTATTTAAAAAATCATTTAGTTTAAAACAGTGATTTTCATTAAAAAATATATATATATAGTTAATTTAAAACATGACTTAAATCAAGTGATTTAAATCATATCAACCTAGTATCCCAATAATAAGTTAATTTTGAGTTTAGCAGGGTTCCAATATTTGTTAAAGTTTTTGTTATGTAACAAAGGTGGCAGCAGTAAAAATGGGCTAAATATAGTTGGCAGTGAAAAGAAATTGAGTTGGGGAGACAAAGTTGTTCGAAGAACTAAATCAAATACCAAAGAAAATTATTTTTTCATGAATTTTCAATATAAAGTAAAAACAAATCCATGAAAAAAATGCATACCTTAGAATGCAATGGGTTGGATCCCTTACTCACATTTGGAAACTCCTGATGGAGGAAAAAGTATTTGGCGCACAATTGAAAGAGAAAAATATATAAATAAAATTAACAATACACAATAATATTTAACTGAAACATATTATTAAACTATGAACATGATTTAATTAGGAACTCAATAGTTTCCAAGCAAACATTTTTTACATAAGCTTTAAATAAATCAACTAGAAAAAAATCAACTTAAAAAAACTGTTCAGAAATATTTTTATATTTAAAAATAAATAAAAATAAAAAAAGGAAGGAATGCTGGAAAAAATTTGCATGTCAAAATTCAAAGTTATGAGATTCCTAAAAAAATATATTCTTACAATTGAACTTACTTAAAACTTATTATTGAACTTGTTTTTCAATACAAATTAATTAATTAAGAGATCAAAGTATTTTTATTAGAAGAAAAGTATTAAACTTGATACTTTTTTGAGTAAGAACAATATAAAAATGCTTACACAATAAACTATTTTATATAACTGCTTGTTACAAGCGGTCATCAATAACATTTATAAGAAAAATTTACTTAAAAAAATAAATTTTCATGTAGTATGGATGAAAAACCTTTTTTGAATTGCAGATAAAGAAACAATTATAACAAATTCATAGGAGTGCAAAAGTAGGAAAAAAAGAAGAAAAAAAACAGGAAATTAAAATTTTCATTTGATTCAAACTGTTAATCAAAAATTGAAAATTGTTAATAATCAGTATTTGATGAATGTGATGATCTCACTTATAATTATTTTCATATGTTTTTCAACTTTTGAAATCATTTCTATCATAATAAACAAGACTTTGAAAACAAAATTGTTGCAATCCAATAATGTGAGAAAAATTACAAAATATATAAGTAAATGATGAGTACAGCTGGAAAATATTTTTTCCGGTATGTTTATTTGCTTATTATATTTTATTTAAGACAGTTCAGGGGCTAAATTGAAAACGCTATAAGCCACTTTTAGTCAACCAGTCATAGGTGAATTCTTTAAATTTTTCAGTCATACTTTTTCTTTTAATCTATCGTTAAACTTTTAGAAACTTCCATACCATTCCAGTGGACACTAATGATAATCTTTTAATGCTGTATTGCAACTTCAGGAAAAAGGGAGGTCACCTTCAATTTTTAAATTATTATTATAATCTCATTGATAAGTAAAGTTTAAAACAGTTTTAAGTCAAACTTGAAGGTGAAAAAAAAAATGCTTGTTCTTGCGTCCACGAACAATTATTTGTGTTCCTTGCTTCAATGTAATACATTTTGTAGAATTGTGCTTTAAAAGGAAAAAAAGTGACAAAAAGTGTGAAAGAAAAAAAAATATTTATTTTAAAACATTTAACATTTAGTTATTATTTTTATTATAAGAAGTAAAAAAAAAGAGGTAATAGAAAATAATAATAATAGTCTGTATTCAAGGAAATACTTTGAATGGGCAATTAACTTACTAAAAAATTTAACTCTTATTTGGGTTTAACAATATTTTATCACTTTACATAAAACAGAAAATGAATTAAATCTATCAGAACAGGAAATGAAGCATCTAGAAAGAAAAGACCGCAATCCATAGAAAAATTAATTTCCTTATAATAAAAAAAGTCCCAACAAAAGGCTGAGATATTAAAAAGCATTTTTAAAAATAACTAATACAGAAATTTAATTTTAAAAAAAATTCCCAGTTCCCACTCTTTTAAATGTCATTGTTTGATAATTAAATAATTGAAATAAAAAAAGTCTCACCTCAATAAGTATCATTCTTTTACCATTTAAATATAAAAATATATTGAAGATTGTAAGAGAAGTAGACATAAGGACTGAGCTTGAGTTTCCCTAGAGGTTATCTGATCTCCAAAGCAGAGCATGCCTAAAAGAGAGATTTTAAAATATATTTAACATTTATACAAAATGTAGAAAAGAAATACTATTTAATTTTTTAAAGGTATAAAAGATGTTAACCAAGTTATATACAGGCAAATATATCAAATTTTTACGTAAGAATCCTAGTTTGAATAAATACATAATGGACAATTGCAGTATATTATTTTCAGTTCTAACTAATTGGAAATTCTCTCCTGAATACGAAAATATAATTATTTTTTCTTCAAATGCTTATTTGTTTAATTATTAAATATTATTAATTTCTTATTCTATTTTGACAGTGGATTTTTAAAAATAAAGAAGTCAAGTTAAACATGAGAAACACAAAACAAATTGCATACCTAATATTTTAACAATTTTATGCACATTAAATATTTTTAAATACAAAACTCAGGAAAGAAAAAATGATTTTACCATTATTTGTGTTTAGCATTTTCTTGATGCTTATTTGACCAAGCAAATCACTTAATATCAAGAGATTTACCTAAGCTTTGACCGCTGTAGTCTCTCTGACACCTTGTGGGCCACTCAAAGTAAGGAAACACTCCTATATTAAACAAAAATGTACATCAATTTTTGAACAATGTGTTACAATAATAAACCAATTTGAATCAGCTTGATCTAAATTGCTACTAAAATCACATTTAAATCATTTGGATTTCCCTTTTAAAAAAATCACAACTTAAACTAAAAGAAATAATCTTTTTAATATGTATAATTTTTTAGTAACATTTAATAAAACTTTTTTACATAAAATAAAATCAGTTTTTATTTTTGAATTTCTGTTTCTGTAGCATCATAATTGCCCTTTATTATATTATCATACTACTATTATCAGAACTATTCAACATAGCAAACAAAAATGAAGTGAAAAAAAATTTAAAAAAACATGCAACTTTTTTCTTAAGCAACAACCAATTGATAGGACCTTCACCTACTAGTTAATTTGATTTATCACCATTTCTGATGCAAAAAATTAAATAAATATTATAAAAAGAAAGCCTTTGATTAAGCTAAGAAGAAAATTCTATTATTTTCATAACATTAATTATGAAATCCTTAGCCAGGCAGAATCTTCCTTTATTTTTTTTAGAAAACTATTTTAACTGGCAAAAGTTTGAATTTTTATTTTTTTTCCTTGTAGCAACAGATGAAAAAGCAATTGCTTACTTATGCCTCTGAGAGATGTTTATTTATAATTTACTGTGCATGACTTAGTACACTCAAACATTAAAAAGAATTTTGGAGAATGAAAAACCAGAAAATATATTTGAATAAAAATTTTTTTTCAATAGTTTCTAATAATGTAAGTCCAAAATAAAACAAACTTATTTACCAAGATGACTTGAATTAATCAACAACAACACAAAAAAATGGTAGGTTCTTCTTCTTGCTTAATAAAGTGTAACTAAGAGATTGTTCATTAGAAAACAGAATTTCAATACAATCAAGCTACCGGGTCTAACCCCGCTATCAGATCTTACCCTTTTCTTCCCAACATATATTTAATTAAAAATATCACCACTTAAAATTTGCTTTACTGCATTTGAATGAGAGGAAAAGTCTTTTCAATAAAAACAAGAGGTGGATATTTCTGTATCATGATCTGTTGTGCTAACTACAATAGACAAGGTGAGAAATAGATTTGAAACTAGCAATTTAAAAAACAAAACAAAAAACATGTAGATGTTTGTCCACGGATTGCTACGAGTCATACTTTACAAGTTTATCCCCTTTCGGGATGTTTTTATAAGTTTGTAGCAGGCCACTGCTGGAAGTTCCCAAGACTTGACGATTATTCTGCCACAGATTACAGCACGAAAATCTACCCAACAAGAGAGCAAATTTATTCTGTTTATTAGTTACATTCTGAATCCCCACTTGTACTTCAGAAACTTTTTTTTTATGAATTGCAAGCTCTTCTTAAAAAAAAAAAATAGTTTACCAAACATCAAATTTAATTTTTTTTTACCATAATACAATAACCAAATTAAATTATATTGATTTTTTTATGCAAAATAAAAGGATGATGAGAAACCACAACACTGAGGAATAATATGAGCAATTGGTGGAAAATCTTTTTAAACGAAAGAAAAAATTTTATTAAAATTTAAAACAGTATTCTCAGTAAAAGAAGAAAAAAAATCAAGTAAATTTTACTACTTTGAAATATAGCTAATCGAACAAAGGATTGGTAAAAGGTTGATCTGTAAGAAACAAACAGAGTAAAATAAAGCCAGGGGTCTGTCCATGCCAAATTTACTACCATTTAGCAGTATCTTCACAAATTCAATTTTAGGAGAAATGGTAGTCTTATAAAATACTTTTTCTTAAAATTTTATTTTTTATCCCGTAAGAAACTATAAACCATATTTTTACCACATTTTTGTGTTGATTTTTTAAAATAATTCTTTATTTTCACAAATTATGTCAAAATTTTCACGAAATAGGTACCTCACAGAAAAACCTAGTTAGACCCCTGAAAGCTGTAACCATAGTTTCAAGTACTATTGATATTAAAATAACTTTGATATTTCAATATAATTCTTAGATATTTTACATTACTCCATTTGGATCAAAAATTACTAAACATAAAATTAACTACAAGATTTCATTTTTCACAAGAATAAAGCTCAAAAATTTTATAATATACTCCAGATCAAGAATAGACAGGAGTTCAAGATTTGCTCTGTTATAAATCAACTTATAACATTGACATACAAAGAGAAATGAATAGTTATAATTTCAGAGAAAAGGAAGCAGACGAGTTGTACAATACTTAGTCTTACAACATTTGTCGGCAAGAATTCTTCGACCCATGTTCAAAATGATCTTTTCCGCACTGAAACAAATCTTCGTGTTTCGAATCAAAGTAGTTTTAAGATTTCGCTTTTGCCATTAAAGCTGTCTTTACTGGTGTTTGTTTCACTTATTTTTTGCATGCTTATGTGCTCAATTACATAAACAATTACAATTACAGCCATAGTTTAGTAAGATTCGAACTTGCTTACGCTTAACAGTTTTTCAGCTTTATGCTGCAAAATTATGAGCTTATGGCTTTTTAACACATAGCAGAGATTTTAACTGTAATACTATGTAAGCTATACATTAATGTTATATTTTTTTTTACCACAACCAGTAGGGGTGCAGACCCATCAATCCATCATAATCAATTCTCTGCAGGAAGTTTGAAAGTTGGTAGAGCTAAGGTAGAAACTTTTTCAAACTAAAAACTTTTTATTCATTTATGTATTTCTCTAGCAATGGGACCTCCTAATATTTTAAGATATCAATTTTGTTGTAAAATAGGCGCTGTTCGCGCAATCCGCTTTAATTGCATGTTTTGTAAACTAATTAGCTCTTTGTTTTTGTTGCTAAACCCTTTTATTTACTTTTAGTTGATGGAAACTATTGGATGACCGGTGGATCTGATAAATCAATGAAATTATGGGGATATTAGATTCCTTGGCAATCGTCGATCTTGAAGACTTAATGGGGCATGGATATAAAGTCTTAGATGCTCAATCTTCAGCAAATAGCTCACATATAGCATCCGGTGGAATGGACAAAAAGCCTTTTTTATTGGGACGTTAGAACAGCTCAAATAATAAGAAAGTTTCGATGCCATACAGGTATGTTCTTTTTTTTTAGGGGGGGGGGGAGAGAAAAATTTTCTTAATGTTGATTTCATATGTAATTATTGGGGATCTTAATTTTTTTAATGAATGGCATTTTTTTCGCATTACATTAGGTAATATTTCCTTATCACTACCTGTTCAAGACAGCTACTTTTTGAGGGTAATTCGGGATCATCCCATCTACCTGTCATCACTGCAGAAAATGCACAAATCCCTTAATGAAAAAAGCAATTTCCAAAATAAACATTCCATTAAATTTATCAAATAATAATAAAAAAAAATTTATGTGTAAAAATATGTAATAAAAACAATCAAGACAAAGTAAAAATTTATGTTTTTTTATAATTACGCATTGAATTATTCTTGATTTTAACCATGCTTATTAGTTTTCTATGTACATTCCCATTAACACCACATCATGTCCATTCATGCACAATTTTTTAGGATAAATGATTCCTTACTCTTGAAAATATGCCACTGCCCTCTCTTGGGTGCTACACAAATCTCAAATTCCAATCATTGTGCAGCAGAGTGGGAAAAAAAAACATTGCATTTCATCACGCTAAAGGAAATTAACTTGCGTAGTCTAGAATTACACAGTAATTATCATAAAATTTGCAGTTATTGGTGCTGAAGCTGCCTTTCGGCTATGCTGTCTGATTTGGGCAAAAATGGTCGATGGGAGAATCCCTAGTCAAACCTCCTAATTTTTTTTTAAGAAAAAGTAATAATATGTAGAGGTTTGCCTGAGGAAGCATTAAGTTTCTCCTCTTTTGTGCTTTTTTTTATTTTATAGTTTCTCACATTTCATTGCCTGCAAGTTTTAAAGCTGTAGCCATTACTTTGGGAAGCACTAATATTTAAATCTATACTCAATTTTGAGTAGCAATAGTATTTCTAAACTTCTCTAACTAAAAATTTAATCATTAAAAAATAAAGTTGATTTATAAAATTAAATTCTGTCAAACTGGTTTTAAAACCACTGTGGGATTAAATCTGCCTAAAAATGTCTTCTCTCTAATGAAACTCTTAGAAGAGTTTTGAAGATTATTATTTTTTAATGTTAATTAGATGAAGGGAGGAAGGCCAAGACGGGTGTAGTGTACTGGGAGGGTGTAGGAATCATCTCGCCCTCTCAATGTTGGTAATTACGATCATAGTTGACTATTTAAATCATAGTGTGCAAATTCTAAGTTATCAATATCAATAGATACAAGTTTCAAACAATAATTTTTTTTTTTAAATTTTAAACCTTTTTATAGTGTTCCAATGTTAGTTAATTTAATGTTAGTTAATTAGCAGTGTTAGTTAATTTCCAATGTTCTTTACATATTAAACAGGTGTTTCCACTGAAAGCTATTTCAAAACACCTTAACAATGATTGAATAAATTTCTTTAAAAAATTTGAAGCTAAGCTACAAATTACACATGTAAAAATAAATTCTTCTTAATTATTTTTTAACTTTAAAAAGAAAGTGAGTCTTATGAATGCTGAATATTTATAATATATTATAAAAATGAAAATAAAAATGCTTCACTAACAACAAATATTAATATTAATTGATATAAAATCTGAATTCAGCATTTGTGAGTCCAAACCACTAATTATAGACTAAATTTGACCTACTATTAATGACAATTAAATATATAAAGTTACCATAGAAATATATTAACATTATTATTATTATAAGATAATTATTAAAAACTATTATTATTATTAAAACTATAATATAGCTTCAAATCAGGTGTAACTTGTCTAAAGGAATTAAACATAAGTGAGTAACAACAACAAAAAAGTATATTGCATATTTTATTTATCTATTTTAACAGTTCTCTCTTAATTTTCCAATTTTGTCTAGTTTATAGTTTAATTTGTTTCACTTGTACATGGCACTTGTTTGTTGCCATTACAGTGAATTTCAGTGGTCTTATGCCCATGCACAAGTGTCAGTGTTGTAGTACTAAAAAATTTTTTCACCGGAACACAGCTCATTCGGAAGTGAATAGGTATAGGAATAAAGAGAAATTTAAACATTGTTAGCATGTTTCATTTTCTATCTAAAATGAAGGATATAACTAGAGATAAAATTATTTAAAAACAAGAATTTTATGACAAAAAAAAATTTTTGATGTTTTTTTGCAAAAAAGTAAAAAATAATTATTTTATGTAACATATAAGAATCAAGTTGTAGTTCCAGTAAATTTTTAGGATATTATATTTATTTCATATCCTGAAATGTGTTGTAAATATTTCTTATAAAATGTTTAAAAGGAAGCAGATAAAAAGTCAGCGCTTTTCAAATAACATGAAATAAGCCATCGACTTTTCATCTGCTTATTGAAAATACCTAACGATTTTTAGGAAAGGGGGCAAAAATTGTTCTTTGCTGCAAAGGACAATTTTGCCTCCTTTCCTAAAAATCGCTGTTTGAATTCCAGGATGCTAGTACAAACAATTCTGGAGTTAGATGTACACACGCAAAATCTTCATTTTATTATTATACATAAATGTATTTTTGTGCGTCAAAAAAACAATAATCTGAAAGTTACATTTTACTGTCTGATTTCTACTTAAACTTTTAAATTATTTCATTTAAATTATTTCCCCCATTTTCTATAAATGAATTAAATACAATTAGGTAATGTTTTTGTTTTATAAATTTTTAGCAAAATGTGTTCTTTAAATGATCTTAAATGTAATAATGTAGCTTATATTTTATTTTAAATTATTAAAGTAAAGTTAATTAAATCCTTAGAAAACAGTGTAAAGAAAGTATATTTTCAATTTGTTATTTTTAAGGTAAAATCTTAGGCAGAAAAACACTTTTGTAATTCTTATAGTTTGTAATTTCAGGAAACATTCCTTAAAAAAGAGAGAGAGAAAGATTATAATGCCTGGAAAAACAAACCTTACTGTTTATTTATTAGTTAGGCTAATATTAGCATTTTGAAAGTTCTCTTAGTATGTATGTGAATTTGATCTAATTGACAGTTATTTATACTTTTTATCGCTTACTATAATTCATCAGTTTAGGTTATGACGATGCTATAAAATTCAACGAAGAATCTAGTTTTACTATCTGCTTCAGTTTATAATACTGCTTGTGCATGGGATTGCCTTAGCAAGTCTCGCGAGCCTGTTCAGGTGATTTATCTTATTTTTATTGTTGGTTTCTAAATGGACAAATTAATAAAATAATGAATTTAAATGCTATTTATCTTCCTTTCAGTTTCCTTTCCTTTATTATATTTTTAAAATTTTGTTGAATCAATGAAATTAATTTAATTAGAAACAAAGAATCGCAAGCAATTTGTTACTTTGTAACCGTTAAATTTTAAAATTCGCTCAAAAGAAATATTTTCTATATTTATATATGTAAATGTATGTACAGAGTATTTGAAAATGATCACCTTTAGTGTGTATTTTTTAAACCTTTTTCAAAAAAGTTTTAGTGGTTGCAAATTAAAATTTAAATGAGAATAAGCAAATATATCTAAATGAACTGAATCACTACTGAGGAAGGTAGGACTTGAAAGACCAGAACTTATGTGAAGCCACCACTAGGAAAGTACTTTGAAATTTAAAGTTGACAGAAATTTCTAACAGAAATTTTATTTTCAAGCATATTTTCTTTGTATGTTAATTTAAATGAATTATATAGGCATGATTAAAGCAAAGCAACAAAAAAAAAAAAAAAACATTTGAATAAATAAAGCACAAATATGATAAGACATTTTCATTTTTGCTTGATCCACATTGTATTTTGCTTTAGTCTAGTATTACCCTCTCCTTTTTTGGCTATTTGTGTATAGTTTTACTCATAAGGAATCATTTCAAAATAAGATGCAAGGTTACTTGAAAATTTTTTAATTTATTCCTAATAAGAATCATTTTTATTAAAAATTCTTTTGTGG